>NC_134457.1:217371002-217671002 GCF_047948215.1 Lycorma delicatula | reverse complement strand
GATTTTTATATAAATGTAATACGAATGTGTAATGCAGATTCAGATTTACAAAAATAAAAGTACGTGAAATATAACCCAAATATTATAATCGCATTAAAATCTCACAGATTTTAAAATCTGTTTTGCCTAACGTGAAATAAAAACTACGTAAAACAGATACTTTAAAGTTAATAAAATGTTTTGACAGAAATCTATTTATTATTTACACCACCACTCGAGTAAAAGTAATCAAACTCTTTAATTTAATTATTTAAAACTTGAAGCATATACTCGTATTGTTGCAATCAGGTTTTTCTTAATTAAATTTGTGTACAATTGAAGTATAATCAAACTTTTTAAAGCCACTGAAAAGTACCGTCAAATAACATTGAAATGGGAAAATTTTAAACATTACAAAACATAATTATATAATTTCTTTTAAATTATCGAAATCAATTAATATTTCTATATGAAATAATATCAATTATTTATTAAATTTCGTCTTCAAAATTATGTCGGTCATACATTATCTATCTTCTTCATCTTCTTCTTCCTTGACCGTTAACGATCGTTGGCTATCGTGTTACCATCCTCATTATCTTGATGCTATCATCAATCGCTTAAAATAGATTAGGAAGACCGAACCACTATCTGAGGTTCTTAAGTCCCAAAATATTTCTTCTATTACAGTCACGCTAAAAGAAACATTACTTAAAATAAATAATATCTTTACCGATGATATTTAAGCAGAACAAATCAATTTATAATAATGGAAAAACATTTTGCTTGTCTTATTTAATTCTCCAATTATTCTCTGTAAATCTTATGAAAATGTATTTACTTCTAAAATTTAACGCTTTCAAAAAAAAAAAAAAAACAGAAGGCTAAAGAAGAAAGAACAAATAAGATTTTAGAAGCTATCACGGACTGGAATCCAACCCGACCGAACCCATCCGAGATGCATTATTCATAAAACCCTGAGTGAAAAAAATTTCCTAACAGTATCTTACCAATTATCCATCAATCTTCCCTAATTCTTACCATAATGTAAGAATACTATACGATAATGTCACCGTCACCGTCACCGATAACGATAACGTCACCGTCGGCACATGCGACTCCCTCCGGAAATGGAAGCGCATTGCATCTTCCAAACACTAGGACTCCCGAAAGGCGCATTACTACTAGGCCGGAAGACTCTAGCACCGAAAGGACTTCAGGGGACGGACTTAAGTGGAATAATACCGGGAAAACGAATCTCATACGCGGCTAGTCTCCCACAGTTCAGTCCCGGTCAACAATTTTTCCCAGGCCTAAAGGATCGGAACGCAGAAAATAATCTCGCCCATTAATGAAACAAAATAAACATAACCGTCACCGAATAAATAATTACCCGCTCTCTAAACAACAGATACAGCAGCAAGATACGTTTGTCGAGGTTCTGAGATTAGTAAGTAGATACAAATTTAACAGCTATCCTTGCGTTCCGTTACGTTCCAAAAAATTAGAGATTAAAGAAAAAATAACTCAAATTTACGATCGCAACTTGTACAAAAAAAGAAATATAATATATTTACGTGAAAAAATTACTTCTTACCGAATAAAATCAGCGTATGTTTAATGCGTAAGCATTGTTTATACGACAGAAAGGAATAAATCAATTTATTGATTTACATTATTAGTAAATCCGATTTTTATTTGTGACTTAGTAAAACACCTTCAGGTAAAAGAAGCAACTGTAAGAGTTGGTTTTACTGAGAGCAATGAATTAAATACACTAAAGAGTCATCTCCTCTGGTGAGCAAAGTATACAGCTGAATATTGCCTCCGTTTCGGTGCTTTTGACGTCTATACGTGCAGTAGTATACTGGGCTGAATTATGAAGCAACTGAAACAATTTTCTAAACAGTATTCCTAGTAATATTGGCAAGAGATGTTTGTTATCTCCTTAAAATATCTGTCATTTTCAATTGTGAGTGATGTTTCGTATAAGCTACCCTATAACCATTTTTGTTTCTGTATATATTTACGCACGCTTATACGATGCATAATAATTAAATTTTCCTAATTGTAATTACATCGAAATTAGACATTTTTGATTGAGAGCGATCCAAATACTGGACTTTTTTCAAATAATAGCTAACTCAGTCAGGAAGGGTTAATTTTAAATGTTAATAAAACTTGTTTGATTACTTGGGAATACGTAAAATGATACATATTGCACTCAGCAGTTTATTTAAACCATGAAAAATTAATTAGATCTATGTTACAAGAAAAAAGTTTATATTTCAGACTTTCATCTTGTGAGCAAATATTATGTACTCACCATGTACCCTTTTTCAAAATTTTTCAATTTCACAATATCAATATTACTTTAATTATTCGCTATGTGTTCGATGTATAATATTTTTATCGTCATTGAAATATGATTATTGTCGCAAACGATTAACTAGTACTTGTTTTACAAACAGCCGACTGTTTTTGTACTTAAAACATTGTTGTTATTCTAATTGTATTTCTAAAATAGTTGATGTATCATTCATTATCTACCGTACCCTCGACTGTTTAATTATAACGAACAATTTTTAATTTACCTTATGAAGACATACACATTTCAGTTTATTTATTTTCTTTTAACAATCTCATTATTTATTAATAAATATTACTAACTAAATGACAGATTACACGCAAATCAATCATTATTCCCACCCAAATCGGGGAAGATAACGATAAAAGATAGTTGCTACAAAGTTAATTTTTTGAAGAAATATTTAATGATTTTCACTCAGGCTTGAATTCCTATAAGATTAAGATTTAATAAAATAAAACTGTAATTCAATATTTATTTGTTCAGTTTTTAAAGATAATCTTCAGTAAAGAAATGAAAACCCTCCAACAATTAATACAAAAGTAATTCTTCAATATGATAACGGTCACCGCGATATTTTACCATAATTATGAATCGTTGTTATAAGCTTCAAACTCAATGGTAAAGATACAATACGACTATATAAACTAATTTAAACGCGATTATAAAGCAATTAATTTAAATTATGAACTATAGATTAAAAAATTAAACTATTTTTTTATATTAAATCCACATATTTTGTAATGTTGTACACATTATTTTGAAAAATATTTAAAATGTGAAATGTATGAATTCTGCAATGGTTATCTTAAATGTGAATTCCAAAAAAAGAATATACTCGTATGCTACAGATATCTTTATATAAACATAGAACATTTTAAATTAACCTTCAACTAAATTTCTCTTCGTTATAGACAACTCTAATGTTGTGTTGTTACGGTTCTCTTTAATATAATGTTGGCAGCTTTTTTTTTAATAAGGTTAACAAAAAATTAGGATATGGTTAAATATTAGGATATGGTAACAATTCTAATATAGAATTGTTAACCACGAAGTACATAAATAAAAAGGTTAAATCCCTCTTCAAAAATTTAATGAAAATACGACCAGAGTTAGTGTTTAATTCTAGTATATTTGAAAATGACTGACAAAGTAAAAAAATTAAAGTTTAAAACCGATTCCATTTGTAATATTAATAAATTAATATATTATTTTACCATAACTATAATTTTAACGATTTGGAAATTTATTTACATCGAGAGTTTAATTTTTAATTAGCCAAATTTTAATTTAAAATGCAAATATTCTTATTTTTTTTGGAACCACACAATAGAATGATTTTCTGACAATCTAATTTTTTCTAGAAATACAAAATTTAATTTAATTTAAAAATAATTAAATAAATTACAAGAAAATATTTTAGTATCATTTTTAATACGAATTGCTTTTAGGTAACTGATGATAAATATACCGTTTTATACGAATCATATAAGCGAAACTCAGAAGTATATTCAATATCGATTATATTTATTTTTAATAGAAAGCTCATTTTTTATTTTATTGAAGTCAAACAAATTTTTATTATGATTTTATGAATAAAAACTGCATGATGATTAACTGCATGATTAATCATAAATTGTGACTACTTTATTTACGTAGGACATATAAAAAAAAAATATTTAAAGATGTTGCAAGATGTATTTTGAAATCTAAGAAAAAGTTTATTAGTTTTATAGTCACTAGACTAGTTTGCTGCACCTCTCCATTTTCTCATACTCTTCCTTAATCACATCGCCTTAACACACTTTCAATTCCCTATGTACTCAATTATTATAAGTTTTATATAAATCTAATCTTTGTCTTCTTTTGCTTATTCCCTAAACATGAGTGCCTTGATATATACACCAACTTTGTTCTTCTTTTTAAAAGCTTTCTTTACAAACTTTTCTCCTTTCCGAATCGCTTAAAACTTTATATTTCTTACTCTGTTAACCATCTAATTTTTCTAAAAGCATATATATATATTTTTTTTTCAACCACACAAGGTCAACCGCTTAGAAGACGTTGCCTCGGTTGACCTTATGTGACGCAGCGATGTCTAGCCACCACCCTTCAGCACTGTCGACCCATTGAACCTTCCCAACGGGGTCCCTCCTGGTTTATTGAGCAATACGACCTCCGCTTCTGGATTCCGTGATGCTTCCTCCCCAGGAGAATTACCCTTCCAATCGCTACTCCTAGTCGGGGACCGAAAAGGCGCCCATGCATACCCCTCGACCCTCGCGCGTTACCCCTCAAACCTCGAGGGTTCTTAATGCTTCATCAGAGCGTCCCGATCCAGTCACTCTTGCGAGTGACCAGGCCAACACGTCCTCAGCAAAAGGTCTACCTCCCTGGCCCTGCACGGTTCCGCGCTTCGACCGCATGTATAATATATATATATACACACACACTCTTTGTTACTTTTAAATTGAGTATCACTCCTAACACTGAATGGACTGACTACTGGGTAGACCATTTACAATTTCTTACATTTGATAATATTAATAAAAAATTTCTGAAGAGAAAGATATAATATTAAAAATATATTAAAAAATCAAGAATCAATTTGTACGAAAATATATTTATATTTTAATATTATCAAAAATCAAAATTAAAAAATATACAAAGATACATTAAAAAAGAAAAAAATCATTTACGTATACGTTAAAGTATGATACATTAATAATTCTGACCACCGCAGAAGAAGACACTCGCTCTTTTGATGTCCCCGGTCGCCATTACATAACTTACTATCGCCTTCATATAGTATCTTAAAACCACGACCACCTACCATAACTTACAACCCTCAAGTATTAAGTTAACCGATTCGCGGAAGCGCAATCCTCGTGCCTTTCCCAAAGACCAAAGGTTTCACACAAAAACTGTTCTTCCCATACCTAACTTCAGTTAAGGTATACACTCAGATCATTGCTTGATCGACACTTTAAGAACCAAAGATAAGATCCTCATACCGACAAAACCTCTTGAACGCAACAACGACAATTTTGTTCTACAAGTCAAATTACTCAAAGTCCTCTTCATTTCTTAAAAATCGAGAAACAAATTCATAAATTTAACAAGCCTCTAATGAAAACATATCCCTATCTCTTTTTGCTCTGGTCCGCTTTCGGGAGCGAGATCAATGCCTACAACTTCCCACACCGTAGCTCCATCACAGTTTTCCACACATCCATTTCTATCCTAACAGCGAATATATCAGCTATTCCGAGCTCGATGCCAAAACGCCTATCTTAGCAAAGTAAGCTCCCAGGCGAGCCCCTAGCTATCCGCGTTGCTATTCTATTTATATATATGATACATTAATATGAAAGTGTTTTTTTTATTTTTTCACGCTTTAAATTTTATGTATAATATTATATATTTCATTTTAAATTCTATTATTATGATGGCCAGCCATCGAAAGTATTGATTGGCATGATTCAATGTTTGGCCAGCCAAACATTGAAAGTTACAAGTATAAACTACTTTTTCGGATGGTTTACGAAATTCAATTATAAGTTATTTAAATATAAAGTAATCGTGATAGATTACAAAACTTAATTTCAATAAAATTTTATTTTAATAGGAAATATTTTTAGGATAATTACGATAAACTGTCACAAAGAATAAAAACTTGCACATTATAATATTATTCTTTTTTGCAGGCAACATCGACAAGAATTGTTGGTGGTATTTGGTGGTTTTTTACACTAATAATAATTTCATCGTACACAGCAAATTTAGCTGCATTTCTTACTGTAGAAAGAATGATTACACCCATTGAAAATGCGGCTGATTTATCGGAACAAACTGAAATTTCATACGGGACGCTTTCTGGTGGATCAACTATGACCTTCTTTCGTGTAAGTAATGCTAATATTATTTTTCATAAAAATTATTGATAATTCCGAAAAACATTTTTATAAATATCAACTTATATTAAATAAATTACTGATTTAATATTACAATATTAAAACAATAAAACAAAATAATCGATGGAAACCTTTTTCTGACAAGAAAAGGATTTTAAATCTTTATAACTTCTTTCATTTAAGCATAGAGGCTGAAATAGTATCAATGCTGCAGGCGAATGGGTCATTTAAAACCCTCAAATGGAGAAAATAATAACCGTAAAAAAGACAGTTCAATCTCGTTTGTTACAATCCGCCGTTATAATATTATTATTACTGCTGTTACAACTCTGTTCCAACATCGATCGATAAACTATTATTACTAAATTTGTTAAAAGTCTAAAATTGTTGATAATTTTAATGATATAACTAAAACTGTGGATAATCCTATTTCATTGTTTAATTTGTATTTTCACATATCTATATATTTCAGCATAATTTCTATTTACAAATATAAAAAGGATATTTTAATCTAAGAATAACAAAATTTACTTTTTAATTTCTTGTACGAAGTAAAGGAATTGTAATCGCGAAAAATTTCGGTTTTCAGATTTCAACAATAATATCCATTTTGACCATCACTGAATCCATTTTGACTATCCCTGAAACCATTTTGACTGGTTTTGGCGTGACGTCTGTACGTACGTATGTATGTATCTTGCATAACTCAAAAACGATTAGCCGTAGGATGCTGAAATTTTGGATTTAGGATTGTTGTAACATCTAATTGTGCGCCTCCCTTTTTGATTGCAATCGACTGAACCAAAAGTGTCCATAAAAGCCCAAAATCAAAAGAAAAATTGGATTTTGCACTGTTTCTTAACTGCAGTAATAAGCCCTCATTGAGAGTTTTTTAAACGATATATCATAAGTAGTACTTATTTTCATTAGTTTCAGATTTATAGCCAAATGAAATTATAATTAATGAATTATTTGGATCTTATTTGCTTTTAAATGATTTGTTGTGTCAACTGAAACTGCATCAATGTGAAGTTTGTTCAATCAATATTTCTAAAATTATAAAACAGATAAGACATTTTTTTTAAATGCACATCGGTTCAAATCAGACTTCATTTCCTTTTTTTTAATTTAAATATATTGATTTATTAATAATTATGAACCTCTGATTGTAAAAAATAAATTACGATAAATAATAATTCAATAACAATAAAAAAATTTAAAAAATATGAAAAAAATATCAGAAGTTATTAATGAAATAAAATTTCATGTTCTTTTCATTTAAAAAAAATATGTATATGTAATTTAACAAATGTACAAGGAAGTCGTGTGGTGTCCACATCAGATTTTTTCTGAATGTGTTTTATTATAAAAAAATTTCATGTGATTAGAAACTTCCCAACTAATATTTAGGATAACCAAAACTACTCACAAAACGAATTGCACATATTATACCTCTAACGTTTTTTTCGAATTCCCTCGTGTAGCAATTCTTTTAAACTGGATTTGATAGTAGTTCATTATTACATAAATACAAAGTTTCTGCCATAAATGTTATTTACAGAATTACAGCTAAAAATGATTGAAATGTTATATTAATAATGTGATGTTTTTACAATAATTTGTTAAAATTCTTTGTTACTGGTACATGAGAAAAAAATAATAAAATAAATGAAAACTTGAAAAGTAAGCGTGTATTTACACGCTTACTTATCAAGTTTTTATCTAAAAAAGTAAAGTTCATTTAATATAAAGTATTTATATGGCCGTAATATGATATAAATGATAATATAACAACTTTGAAATTCAATTATTCGAAGTATTTTCACATAAAAATCCAAAAAATTACTGTAAAATATAGAGTGAGGGAGCTGTCAGAATCGATTTACTTTTTTATTTGAAATTTGGAAACTTTGATGCTTAAATCTTATATTGATAATAATTGTAATGAATAAAATATCACCACTGATATGAAACTTATAAAATAAAAATAAGGCCTTTAATGATCAAGTTGCAAAACCGGTTGGCTTTGCTATAAAAAAGCTGCGCGTTTATTATATGCTAACTTTATTTGCTTTTAAATGATTTGTTGTGTCAACTGAAACTGCATCAATGTGAAGTTTGTTCAATCAATATTTCTAAAATTATAAAACAGATAAGACATTTTTTTTAATTGAAAACAATATTAAATACAAATTTTCAAAAGTAGTAGCAAGACTTTATTCTAATTTTGTCTGTTATTGTATTTATTAAATAATAAAATTAATAGAGGCCGAATGTAATTAATATTATTCTAAATTTATTAAATTAATAAGTAATAATGAAATAAAAATTAATTGTAAATGATGGAAAAATTTTTAAAAAATCGCAAAATTAAAAAAACCAGGTTGGGAAGAATTTTAATATGTAAATCAAATTGTTAGGGCTGTAGGATGTAGAGGGTATACTGAAATGAAACGACTAACACTAGATAGGGAATCTTGGAGAGCTGCATCAAACCAGTCAAATGACTGAAGCAAAAAAAAAAAAAGGGAAGAATTTACAGAAAAGAATATAATTTAATATTAAAAACAGCATTGTCATAAAAAACAAAATATCTTAAAGTAGTTTCCGACAAAGGTTTAATTTTCAGTTTTTTTTTTGTTTTTTTTTAACCTCCGGGTTCACCGTTAGGTATTGCGTCAGAGGATAAGATGAATGATTTGTAGCGTATATGAAAATGCCATGTCTGACCGGGATTCGAACCCGGGAGACCTCTGGATGAAAGGCCGAGACGCTACCACTCGCGCCTCGGAGGCCAGCTCATTAATGTTCAGTTTATAAAATATTCCCCTAACTCATCTAGAAGAATTTTACTTCTTAACAAAATAAGAAGAAAAAATAATCGAAATCTGTGTATTTTTTCTCAAGTACGATCTGAATATATCGAAAAAGGATGTACAGATATAACTGATAAACTCACTTCTGAGATCGATTAATATGCGAGTTTATTTTTAGTAAAATTTATTTTGTAAAAATTCTTGCACAAGCTAAAATTTTAGTAAAATTGTAATTTTTTTATGAAAGTAAACATTTTAAAATTGTATCATAATTTTAGGAACCGTATTTTAGAAAATCCATTTTGAAAATTAGTAAAATAATGGTTAAATAAGTCTAGGAATTAAATTTATTTCCTACACATTAGGTCGGTTTTAAGGTAATAATAATATTATTTATACGAAAAACTTATTACAGATCTATTCTTCCAGTTCAAAATATTCATTCAATGCCTGCAGAATACAACTTCTATAAAAAAGGATTTTCCCAATGAACTTAGTTTCTAATAGCACCGGAGCAATTTTTGGCTGGGCTTAATGGACCCATACATTAGTTATAGTCATCAGTCGCACGCTTACCAAATTAAATTATAATGAAAAGTAATAATAATAATAATAATATTTATATGTACTTAACGAAATATGAATAGAAAATAAACTATTCATATTATGTGTAATTATCATTGCGTGCGAAATGATGTGAAAGAGTATGAAATAAAGATAAGAGTGAAAAAAATGTGAGTACGAGTATCATGGTCAGATGCCTAAGAATAGTTCAGAACTGGGTCAGAAAGAAATATATACCAAGCCAAGAAGTGCAAGTCCATCTAATCAATGGAAAGGAAAAGAATTAAACGCTTTTCATTGTAACAGTCAATTTTCATTATTGAATGTTTTATTCAACTGATATTTATTCGAATTGAGAATATCCTGTAATAATTTCCAACTAACCTGTTTATATTTCAAAATAAATGAAGTAGTACTTAGAAAAATTATGTAAAAAAAAAAAAAAATACTAAAAAATTACAAAAATATATTTGATTACATATAAAAAATTATTGTTTAAAAAAGCTTTTATTTAACTAATACTAATATTAACGTTAAATTAGAAAAATCCTCTAGAAAGTAAAAAGTAAGAATTAAATCAAATTGAGAATTTTAAACAAAAAAAAAATAATAATATATTAACAAATATATTGCCAAAATTTCAGTTCTTTATTGGTGTGGGCCATATAAAATGATTAAATCCCAAAAATTAACTTGGTCAACATATAACTAAAAATGCCTTTCGGCTAAAACAAAACTTAAACATTATAAAACTGTAGTTCAGCCAGAAGTCACCTACGAAAGCGAGACCTTTTTCAAAATCAGTCAGAAAAACCGAATCGATAAAATTCTGAAAATAGAGAGAAGAATTGTCAGAACGTGTATCGATAAAAAACACCAAAAAGAAGGCCGATGGTGGATTGTGCAAAATGAGGTGGTGTATCGAGAAATAGAGCCTGTTACTGATACTATGCGGAAAAAAAGAATTTCTTTCTTTGGTCATCTCAAAAGGACACCGTAAACAAGACAGTCAAGAAATATCACTGAAAAGCTCTGGTTCCAAAAGCTAGAAGTAGGATGGATCAAAGAAATTAGAGAAGATATGTAAGAATTGGGAATTTCCCTGACTGACCTACAGAATAAAACTGGAAAAATTACAAAGCTAAAAGATAAAAACATTAGATTTAAACAAAAGACAGACCTGTATTTAAACAAAATACACCCTCTTTGTTGTATTTTGTACGACAAAATACAACAAAGAGGGTGTTTACGGATGAAGAAAGGAAAGCAAGATCTGAACGGATGAAGAAATACTGGGCAGCTAGGAAGAGTAAAATAACACGCTTTTCTCAGAAAAGATCAAACTAAAATTGACTTGTGGTCCCATGTTGGCCGTAAAAGCATAATAATAATTAACAAATATAAAAATGCACTGAAAAGTAAAAAATAAATCATAAAAATATCTAATAAATAAAAATAAATAAATGTAATAATTATTAAATTTTAAAATTAAAAGTAATGAAAATATTTAGTTAAATAAAAGCGTGGCGCAGTTATTATGTTTTTGAATAAGTATTTCTAGACATTTGCTGTATTTTAAAACATATTTTTTGTTTAATGAGGTTGTTTAGTATATGTGTATACTTTATTTATCTGTAATAAAATAACTCAAATTTAATTTGGTTAATAGTTATAATTAGTTATACAAAGAAAAAAAATTAGTTATAAATTAAATCCATAGAAAAAGACAGTTTTATAATTAGTATTGAGCAAAACTCATACAATTTAATATTAAAACATTATTGTCAAAAAAACAAAATATCTGAAAATAGTCTCAGGCAACGGTTTAATTTTCAGTTTATAAAATCTTTCTCTAATTAATCTAGACGAATTTTACCGGAGAAGGAAAATTTCTAACAGAATAAGAAGAAAAGATAATCGAAATCGGTGTATTTCTTTCCTACAATTTGAATATATCGAAAAAGGATGTACATATATAACTAACTCTTTCTTTTCTGAGATCGGTAAATATAAGAGTTATTTTTAGTAATTATTTTGTAAAATATTTTGCACTAGCTAAAATTTTAGAAAAATTGTAATTTTTTTTTTTATAAAAGTAATTTTAGGAACCGAAGCCATAATATAAAAGAAGTAAAATTATTTTGTTATTTAACTGTCAACATTAAAAAAAAGAGACGTTGTAAATGCCAAAAGCAGGTTATTAAAACAAAAAACTGGAACTTTAATCTAAAAGAAATTTATTTGAATAAAATTATTAGGCGTTAGCTATTTTAATTATTACTGAGTTTGGCATTACAGCAGTGAAAAATTAATAGTAGTACAGAAAATGAAAAAAGTATAAGATTTCAAATATGGTGTAACGGAAAAATGGCAGCTATTTAAATGAGTTCGCTAATATTCTTTCCAACGTCCGTGAACTGTGACGTTAGGTTAGGTGGAAACCGATTTTCTTTAGTGGTTGGGTTTCAATTAACCACACATCTCAAAAATGGTCAAACTGAGACCAGACTGTACAAGACTACACTTCATTTACAATCATACATATCATCCTATGAAGTAATACTTGAACGATAATTACCTCCGGTAATTATCGTTCAACTATCAAAAAGGTTCTTATCGTAAAAAAAAGAAAGACTAGGTGGACTTATCTCTTAAGTTAGGTTCTTAGGGGGGATCCGGGTTTCCCTTAACGACCTAACCTAAATGACGAAATATTGTTATAATTTTTTAAAACAGTAATTTTTAAAACCAGTTAACTGTTTTTAAACATTTTTTTAAATATTTAACCGTAACAGTTTTAAACAATTAAAAACTGCACATATGAAGTAATACGATGGGCTACTACATATGTATAATTCTCAGCTTTATTGTTCGATTAATAATTTAGCACTTATTATTATAATACAAATTAATAAAAACAATAATACATACCACTCTACTAAGCACCGTTAATTCAGGTCAATAACCGACAAAATAGTTTAAGCAGTATATGTACAGACAATTTTTGGTATAATTACACAAATAAAATCATTCACCACGCACTGACCAACTACTGCGTCTATAACGCAACATAACAATGGACGCAGTCACCTGCGTACAGTAGTTATAATTACTGACGAATGGCGCATCAGTCGTCCAGCGTCTACAGCAGTACAGCAGTACGTAAACATCGCATGTTGGAACACGCACTGTTGTTTACGTAATAAAACTTCTGATGTTAACTTATACTCTAATTCCCCATACTAAATATCTTCAAGTAATACCATTTTTACGTTTCATACTAAATTTTAACATGTTAAATATTTTAATTTAAAAATATTTCTAATGACAATTTCCTCATAGTTTTAACTCAAAAATAGACCTGTACTATGTGCAAATAAATAAAAAACAAGTTTGTTTGTGTCTTAGTTTTTACGGATAATTCTCAAAATTTAGTAAACCGAATAGAAAAATTACTTTTCTACTTAATTTTTTGCTTCTTCCTAATAGTATTGGTTAGAGCAGTTAAAGAAACCCACGTAACCCCATAATTTCTCCCATTTTGTCACCCTTTCGTAATAATGTAAATAAAATATATAATTTGGTTATTAAAAAACCGTTTTAAAATGATTTTCCAAAATCTAATATTCGGTCCTTAGAAAAAATAATACATTAAGCCTTGTGAACCCATTATACCCTTAATAAGGGTAAATTACTGTAAACCACTCTTATAAATGTTTTCATAATCTTAAAAAAAAATTAAAACATCAAATTATTTAATTTTTTTAAATGCATTTTATCAAAAAATTATAGTGGTGTCGAAAATTATTAAGATATTATGTCCTTTTGGTTGTTGCTACATAATCCCTTAATTTAAAAAATTAAAAGAACTTTTTTCAAAATTCAAATTTTTCATTTTAAAAGTTGTTTTTCACACTGGAAACCTATAAAATAAAACGTTATCATACGTTTGAAATCATTTTCAATTCCTTTCTCCTCTGCCAGATACCGTAGGGTACCTAGCTACTGTTGAAGTAAAAAAATTACGATGCAATTTACGAAGTTATTTTTAAAAACAGAATTCATTTTTGAACACCTTCAGGAACAAGTAAAAAATTATACAGTGTCAAAAAGGTTCCGATCATTAAACATTATATCCTTTAGCCGTTTAATTCCTTATTAAAGGAGAGAAATTTAAATATTATATTATTCAAAAAGTTGTTTTAAAAAAGGGATTAAACAGCAAATTACGCGCTGCTTCTTTCCCAGATACTATTAATTCTGATAATAAACACTGATTCTTTCCCATTTACGATGATAACCTTGGAATATTACAAAATTTAAACCGTTAATTTTCAGTCAAGGTCTATCGTCAAGGAAATTTAAAAACTCAATGATTTCAAATAGGTTCGAGACTTCTTGCACTCCAGTAATTAGGCTACTCAGTTTTATAAAATAAAAGTATTATCAATTTATTTTCTCACCGTTGTTTTTCAAAACGTCTTCTATAGGTAAGTAATAAACTACTTGGTATGGAAGCGACCTGGGCATTTCACTGTCTTCTTTATTTTCCATGAAGTAATGAATATCTGATGGGTCTTCTGATGTACATATAATTAAATGTATACCTAATTATATCTGACAAAACAATTATTAAACATAAATTATATTATATATATTGCAAATATCTGCAAATTTATATTAAATATATCGGCTAAAACATAAATGAACTTTAATGTAAATATTGTTCAGAATCTGGTTCTTTCATGTGTACAATATATATATATATTCATACATATATATACAGGGTGTACCACGAAGTTCTCCCAGAACTTTCATAACCTATTTTACTCGTGAAAATAATGGAAAACGTTCGTATAAACATGTATCCTAAAATGCTTCGTTTGCGAGTTACGGTTAGTGAAAAGTTTCGCTCAAATTTGAGCTACCCCAGTGAAATGAGGTCGTACTGAAAGTTTTAGAACGTTAATTAAGAAACATAATTAGCGATTTCTTATGGTTTATGACCTAAAAAATTGAAGAAGTTACGTTTATGTATAAGAAGTTACATTATATAAGTTACATTATAGTATATTACGTTTATGTATAAGAAGTTACATTTTATGTATAATAACTTTGTTAAATGATAATAAAAACAAAAATTTTAAACGAAACCTGTAGACCATTTAATTGTGATAAAAATAAAGGGTAAGATAAGCTGAATAAAACCCAGAAAAATTAGAATTTTTCTTTGTTTTACCCGAAATATGATATTTTTATATATAAAATTCAATTGCAACGTAATTGAATTTTTCGGTGACATTTTAATCAAATTTTATATATGAAAACATCATAATTAGGATGGTCTTTCAGATACATTTACAGAAATGCACTATAACATATAAAATAATTTTTTTTTTTTTGTAGATTCCTGACTTTCAACATATCTACTATTAAAACTTTACCTAGATCTTTTTTTTTGTTTCACCTGGGGGACCACCGTTGGTATTTCTTCAGAGGATGAGAAGAATGATTTATAGCGTGTGAGAAAACGCCATACCTCAGCGGGATTCGAACCCGGGACCCCCGGATGAAAAGCCGAGACGCTACCCCTCGCGCCACGGAGATCAGCACTTTTCTTAGATCTACAGTCTTCCTGCTACGCTCTTTTAAAATATTAAAAATAATCGATGAAGTGATTTGATAAAAACTAAAGCAATTAAACAAATTTAGCTGAATTTTTTGTCGTTTCTTCAAAGTGTGAATTTTGTAGATTTAGGTTTGTGTATTATTTAAATTTTTATTTGCTTGATAAACTGATAGATAACATGTTCGATCATTGAAGAAGGTAACAAGAAGAAGTAAATATATTTAAATAATTAAATTATTTAATTTATAAAAAGCTGAAAACAATTAGATAGTGTGTAATATACCATAAGTACTCGTTTCTTTAGCGTCTCCATACGAATCCCTTAATACGATATTCTAACTTGAAGCGTCACTCAATTCACTTGCATTTAAACCAACATCTGGTCCCGGTTTTTTTTCATTTAGGTTAAATAAACTACATAATAAAAAAATTACGTAAAAATAAATTTTAATGTAAATAGTATTATTATTTCATTACTAGACAATAATAACATAAACAAATTTATAAAATTTTTCTGATGTTATCGATGTAAAATTACTTCAATAAAAAAGACAGAATTTTTATTATCTTATAAAAGATAAAAAAAATCATCAATCATATTAAGTGTCATGATCAGATGTGTCTACGGCACCATAAGCTGAAATATGTTTATATCAGCTAAAATGTGTTTATATCGGAAAAACATTTGTTAAATCGACATACGTCTATGTTTTATAACAAAATTTTACGTAAGCTATAAACAATGAGTGCAATTAATTAAACGCTTAAAAATTAATTTTACCATATTTAAATTAAACATTATTAAACGTAACTCCTTTGTGTATATTCTGCCCTCTTCAATATTAACGTTATATTTATTATTATTCAATGGACGTAATTTTTTAATGCGATTTATTTAGTACTATTTTACCAAAAAAACTTTTCTGAGTTAATTTCTTTTCCATTATTTTTCCTACTCATTTTAAAATCATTAGGATATAAATTGTATTTATATTTTTTATGGATTTATAAAACCCATTAAATATAATAAAATTACCTCTCAAGAAGAAAAAAAAAATAGTAGTAATTATTATTTTGGGATTTAATGCAGAAATAGTTTGTTGAAATAAATAATTTTTATTAACAAGGCAAAACAAGGGACCCGTAAGTTAACTGGTTAAATTAAAAATATAGGGTAATTAATACGCTAAATATTTATTTTATACGTGTAAACAAGTCACGCAAAGTTATTTTTGTCTTCAGTCATTTGACTGGTTTGATTCAGCTCTCCAAGATTCCCTATCTAGTGCTAGTCGTTTCATTTCGGTAAACCTCCTATATCCTACATCAGTAAAAATTTGTTTTACATATTCCAAACATTGCCTGCATACACAATTTTTTCCTTCTACCCGTCCCTCCAATATTAAAGCGACTATTCCACGATGCCTTAATATGTGGCCTATAAGTCTGTTTCTTCTTTTAACTATATTTTTCCAAATGCTTCTTTCTACATCGATTTGCCTGAACACCTCTTCATTTGTCATTTTATCCACCCGTCTGAGTTTTAATATTCTCCTGTAGCACCGCATTTCAAAAGCTTCTAATCTTTTCTTCTCAGGTACTCCGTTCGTCCAAGTTTCACTTCCATATAAAGCGACACTCCAAACGTATATTTTCAAAAATCTTTTCCTAACATTTAAATTTATTTTTGATGTAAACAAATTATATTTCTGACTGAAGGCTCGTTTCGCCGGTGCTATTCAGCATTTTACATCGTTCCTGCTTCGTCCGTCTTTAGTAATTCTACATCCCAAATACCAAAACCTTCTACCTCCAAAATCTTTTCTCCTCCTATTTTCACGTTCAGTGGTCCATCTTCGTTATTTCTACTACGTTTCATTACTTTAGTTTTGTTCTTGTTTATTTTCATGCGGTAGTTCTTGCGTAGGACTTCATCCATGCCGTTGATTGTTTCTTCTAAATCCTTTTTACTCTCAGCTAGAATTACTATATCATCAGCAAATCGTAGCATCTTTATCTTTTCATCTTGTACTGTTACTCCAGATCTAAATTGTTCTTTAACATCATTAACTGCAAGTTCTATGTAAAGATTAAAACGTAACGGGAATAGGGAGCATCCTTGCCGGACTCCCTTTTTTATTACGGCTTCTTTTTCATGTTCTTCAATTATTACTATTACTGTTTGGTTCCTGTAAATGTTACCAATTGTTCTTCTATCTCTGTATTTGAACCCTAATTTTTTTTTTAATTCTATACATTTTATTCCCGTGTACGTTATCGATTGTATTTTTTAGGTTTATAACTGCCAAATATGTTGGTTTGTTTTTCTTTAATCTTCCTTTAACTATTAATCTGAGCCCTAAAATTGCTTTCCTATACTTTTCCTGAAACCAAATTGGTATACTTCTAACTGGAAAAGACGCATTTTTTTATATCAAGTCTAAAATTGCGGTACATTTAATTTTTTCATATTTGCAGAGAAAATTTCCATTTAAATATTGATTCTTCTGAAACTGTGCAGGACAAAGGTTTTACTTAATTTACACTATGTAATTGAAATACAAGAAAAATATAAATAATTGATGTAGGTAGTTCTAAAAACAACTACTTTATTGCGCCAAAGCATCTCTAGTACAATGTAGAAATTTTTCGAAAATATTTATAATCTCTAATTTATTCGTTTTAATTTTTAAATTCATATGTTGAGCTACGTATAAACAATTGAGTTATTTAAATTTTTTTTTATTTAGGCTGATAACGCTACCACGTGTAAAAATATTTACGAAAATTATATAACAATAAATGAATCCACTAAAGTAAAAATAAAAATAAAGCGAGTTTTTTGAACTCCCATTTATTCAGTTGTTTGCACCTACCTAGATTGGAAACTCGCTGCAACGCGGTTCAAAATAACACGGGTAGAAGGATGCTATTCTTCCCCTTTATCCCAAAAATAATTATTATTAGGTATGAAACAAATGTGTTAAATTTTTAGTAGGTATAAAGAATTTTAACTAGGTTATGTATTTAGTAATAAATTGAACAGAATAAATAAATACGGTAATACGTCTAACTCTCCGAAATTAAACGTAGCTGTAAAAAAAAATATATAAAATCCAAACAAGCAAAAATAATTTCCTACTTTTTCAAATAACTCTCTCAAATCTAATAGTTATTTATATACATTCAGATGTGTGATTCCAATAATGTGTTCTAATATAGTAACACTGAATACTATTTTAATATATTTTGAATTCAAATCAGTTACTGCAGTACTGCATTTTCATTTACGCTATAACGGAACGTGCTTACAACGTATTCTGAGTAAACGATGTGAAAATTAAATCCGGTACTGTAATTTTTGTTTTTCTACATTTTATTATATCCAATAATATTTTCATTTTTAACTATAACATTCTGAAATATTTTAATTGTATTACAATGTTAACTCAATCGGCGTTGTTTTTTTCCGTTTATCACCTTATCTTAAAAATAATACCGTTAGCCTACAACGCGAACGTAAAAGTAGTCTTCGGGTGACCTCGTTATAGCGGGGTCGTACCGTACCTAATTTGACATCGTTATAAATAAATATATATGTATAAAAATAATAATTTTTGTATTTATTTACGGTTTTTTATGGTGTTATTTATTTCTAAGTTAAAGGGTGTTCATAATGCCTCATTTCACACCAACAAAACGGTAGAGCGATTTGTTGTTTTATATATATTTTTTCTTAGCCTTTCTAAAAACAGTAAAGTTGTTTTTAAACAACTAAAGCCAGATGCTTTACAACTTTACTGTTTTTAGAAAGGCTAAGAAAAAATATATATAAAACATCAGGCAAACGAGGTATCCATTAGACTTGCTTTCTCTGAGAGTGATGTTTACTATAAAAGCCAATGCCTGCGATAAACAGAGTAAAAACGTAAGATTGAATGTCACCTAGACTAATTATCATCATTTTGGTCGATTTGACATACTTATATACAACCGTAAATGTACCTTAATAAAAAAGACAACCGTAACTAATTTACTTCACAATTTTTCTTGTAGTTTCCGTATAAGAAACTTGTTACATCTGAAAATTATAATTTAATTTTCGAAGCGACTTGTAATTCCTGTTTAAAAACGTTAAATTTATGAAAGAAAGTTAACGTAAAAATTTCCAAATTTAAAGATTAGTTTTTTATAAGATTTTGATGGTAAATTCAATCCTAAAAACATTATGCCAGAAGAAGAGTAATTAAAGGGTACTTGTTTTATTTGTTAGATGCTATACAATATTTCAAAAAAAAAATTTACCGTTTCCATTGCAGATTCAGTTTTAAATCTCCGTTGGTCGCGTCAGTTCATTAGTAATTAGTTCGTTTATAATTTTTGTTCATTATATTAATAATTAGAGGTTGCTGGAATTTCCTGATAATAAGGACTACCATATCAAACATAAAACAATAATTATCCCGCACTGAATTTTCTCGTACTTGGAATCGCCATACCTTTCTGGTGAGAAATGTATGTACAAATAAAAGTGAGGTAATCCTCTTAATAAGCAAACATTGAACATTTAAAATATTTCCAAGATTTTATTCCCGGTATCACAGAAAAGATATTGTTTAGTAGCTATTACATGTTCATATAAGATATAATAAAGTATTTATTATAAGATATAGTATATTATATAATAAGATATAATAAAGTATATAAGACATAATGAACAATAAATAACAGGAAATATAAATCACATTGAAAAACAAGAAAACGGAATACCCACTTGTATTAAAACAAAATCAAAGGCTCCAGTAGTAAAAACAAATAAAAAACAATCACGTTGTTTTGCGAGATTCGATGAAAATAAGAATCGTATGTCAGCCGATTTGAAAATGACGGGGCTCAACGTACGATGCATATCATTGAGATACACGTCCGACTGACTGACGGAGAGTTAAAGAGTGATTGATGCATTTATTTTTTCATCTCGTAAGTCAGTACAGATCAGAATCGTTTACCTTAAGTTTATTTCCGCATGATCGAAATACAATAGAAAAAGAATTATTTGATGTATGGCCTAAAGAGATCATAGAAATTGTTAATTTGAGCTTCTTTCGTACTAAAAGAGCTGCATTAAATACGTTGTTTTATTACAAAAGTACAATAGATTTTATTATACTGTTTAAATATTTAACATATTATTTACATTTATTTTCATCCTCACATTTATTTATTTATTTACTCGCATATTGATCATATTTCATCACATATTATTTATATTTTCTTTTACCTGGCTGTAAAACGAAGAAAGTAGATGAAAACAAGAAGCATTAATAAGAGTTATTTTTCTAAAAGGCAAATTTTAATTACTCCAGTAATTTCCCTTGGTGAATAAAATCAAAGAGTCATTTTTAGGTCCATATCATTAAAACTTCGGTTATTTTGCTAATATGAAAAAAAATTATTAGATTCACTGAAGAAAACATAGCAATAAAAGAAATTGACTTTACTCTTCTCGTTTTATATAAATTTACCATGATATAATTGCTATTCTTAAGAAACATTTTGCCATTTTTACTGGTAGTTTGTCTATCACGTCAGCTACTCTGTAACCATTCGGAACGGTATCTAACAGAGTACTGAAAATCAAGATCTTTGAATTTTCCCCTAGTAAATATAAAGATAGTTTGAATAAAATTCAAACTACCGACCGTTATTTCAATACGAAACCGTAGCCTTTAATGGTCTGTACTAAAAAATCAAATTATTTCAGCTAATTTGTATTTTCTTATATAAATTTTTAAAAATTACGTAGTTCTTCACAAGTATTTTTCGTTATTTTAAGAATTTTCGTTATTTTATTTTGTATTAATTTGTTTCGCAAGAAATAAACAAAACATAATTTTTTTTTTTTAATTATAAAGACACACCGACTTTACAATCTGTTCACAGAACAATAACTAAATAAGATGTATAAAGTTGCCACAGACCCAGCAGCTTGTGACTTAATAATAGAATAGATGAGCACTCCGTACGGTTGAAGCGATAAGGCAAACCAAGAATATTGTTCTTCAGCAATCTTGAAAAATCACTGATCGTGTTTTCTAACAAATTGACCAACAGATAATTCGGGTGCCGATCCAAATGATTTTGATACCGTAGACTGACCACAGAGATTTCCTGCCGAACGGTTTGCAACTTAAGGTGAGTATAAATAAGGCCATTATTTATGTACCAGGGTATGTTGAGCATTTTCCGCAGTGTTTTTGTTTGGAAGCATTCAAGTATCTCAATACTGGAAATTGCACGCTGTACCCCACAATTCAAGTCCAAACAGGCTTCAAAACGGATTTGTAAAACAAAAATTTACTTTCTGCTGAAAGCCGAGATTTATGTCTACCAGGCAGTATAAGTCTTTAAACTTGAGATCCAACTGTTTCCGCTTAGAGGTGATACGTTTCACCCAAGTAAGTCGTCGATCAAGATGAAAACCCAAATATTTACAGTATTGAGATCTCGGAATCGGAACATTGAAGATAGAAACAGGAGGACAGTGTTCCTTACGAAGGGTGAACGTGACGTGCTTTGATTTTGTTTCGTTTATTTTTATCTTCCAGCATATAAGCCACGATTCGAGGAGAGTGATATAATCTTGAATAAAACGAGATGCAGTAGTCGGATTTTCGAGGACAGCAAGAATTGCAGTATCGTCAGCAAACGTTGCAACTGTGGTATCTGCCGTAATTGGCAAGTCAGCCGCAAACAGAACATACAAGATGGGTCCGAGAACGCTTCCTTGAGGTATCCCTGATTGCATAAGGCACAAATCCGTCAAACCCTACTCATGTTTAACTTGAAAGCATAAATTAAATGAGAAAAATGATAGAGGTATATATTTTTTTCTTTAATATTAAAATATATTTTATGTTCATAAGAAAATTAAATTATTATAACCATAATTTGATAAAATAATTACAATTAACCAGTAGACTCTACACATAAGCACCAAGTTTGAACTAGCTCACCACTGTGACTACTGCATATGCGCGTATGAAAAATATACCTACACAACGTCAACATTACCTCAAAATAAGGTTATGTTGTCGGTTATCGATTTTAAATTGAGCGTAACCGAAGAACGACTCAATCAATCTTTATCAACTTTTCATATGCACAACTACGGATGTGCATACTTCAATTTCAATGAAATTGATTAGCAGTTTTGGAGATTTTTGAGCCAAACTTTACACATAGGCCTATATATATATATATATATATATATATATAAATAAGAAAATTGTATATATGTATATATATATATATATATATATAAGGTAATTAAATTTTAAGCGAATGGTATTTCCGTACTCCTCATATATCATAACGTAAAGAAAATGTAATTTCACCCTCATTTCCATCGTAGGAACAAAATTAGTACTGTAATTTTCTTCAAAAAGTTGGTAAAAATGCCTTATTTCTGTACGTGTTTAATTATTTTTAAAATAAACGGACATCACAAGTAATAGGTTCTGTTCTACAGTAGGGATAATTTAGATTAATTAATAGATGACAGACTGAACATTAACAGACAGCTAAAATTAAACTATATAATTTTTTTTTTAAACAATGAGGTAAATCTCATTTTGAAAAGATCAGCAAGATGTTTCTAAAAATAACATTCACTAAACGGATGAATGGATTATGATGTCACTTAACTCCGTCCATTGCTTATTTGCTTTACTTCTAAGTGTGGCACTAGTTGCGATGGCGAAAGTTTGTAACTTCGATGACTGAAGGAATTGTATTATTTAATTTAAAAATTAATTCACTTCTCTGTTCCATCACTTTATAATCTTTTTATCATTTTAATGCATAAATAAATTTGAAATTATTTCTAAGCAATTTTTTTGTTTAATTTATTGTACGACAGCACTGTTATTTCAAAAAAGAAAAAAAACTTAGAGTAATTCACCGGTATTTTATGAAGTTTCGAATTAAATAAAATTTGAAAACTAAGTATGCATAACTCACGGCAATCTACTGTAATTAAAAATAATGGTATAAGAATAATCAGAAAAAAGAATGCAATTAAAAAGAATAATATTCAACCTTTAGGGAATATAAAAGCGTCGTTTTCAATACGGATGTATAAAAATTGTCGTAAAAATGAATACTTCATTGTCCTTTACAAAAGAGCATTTAAGGACTTTCAAGTAACGATTAAAATTTATATTATAATGAAATAATTAAAATATTAATCAACGGTATAAAATAACGTCATTATAACTTTTTTTTAAATAAAGTTCGGATAATTAAAAAAAAAATCACTTATACTAAAAATTAATAACTTATTTTTTCAAATTTTATTTCAAACAAATTGTATTTTACGTTGTTCCTCTAATATGTAGGAGAAGATGTTTCAGTTCTTTTATAAACAAAAAGGGCACATTAATTTGTTACTTTTACATTACGTATTCTAATCTTTACTACAGCTAAAAAAACTCTGTATAAATACACAAATTATCTGATAATTAATGGTTATTATTATTATTTCCGATAATATATATATACATATATCTCAACCAGCTTTCCAACTACTGCCGGATCTCTCTCTCTCTCTCTCTCTCTCTCTCTGTGTGTGTGTGTGTGTGTATGTGCGTGTGCGAGTATATATATATATATATATATATATATATATATATATATATATATATATATATATATATATATATATGTGTGTGTGTGTGTGTGTGTGTGCGCGCGCGTGTGCGAGTATATATATATATATATATGTGTGTGTGTGTGTATGTGTGTGTGTGTGTGTGTGTGTGTGTGTGTGTGTGTGTGTGTACGCAAATGTAAGTACTACTATCGGATTAAGCCATGGCTGGTCAGAAGACATGGTGAATTGACGCAATTCTTGGCTGCCCATGACTACTTTAATAAGTTCCTCTGTGATAGAAAGAGGAGTTGGTCGCCGGTGTGTATGTATTGTGGGCAATGCCACACGGTTGAACACACAGTGTTTAACTGTATTTAGATGGGAGGAGGCTAGGAAGGAAGTGCTGGCTACTGTTGGTGAAATAACACCGGATAATGTGATAGAGGCAATGTTGCATAGTCATAGGAACTGGAGCCTAATTGATAGGATGATGAGTAAAATTTTGAAAAGGAAGGCGATGGAGGAAGTTGAAGAGGAAGAGAACGATACCCTAGCGGGGTAGTGTAGGATGTGGCTGGATATTCCCGTCCCGTTCATGAGGAGTGCGTTGCTGAGATATCGCACTTCCGATGACTGAACGGGGACTCCTGGGGTGAGTAGGAAGGGAAAGCGTAAAGACAGAGTCCCGATCGGAGGTCCTCTGTTTGGGTAACTTTTAATTTGAAGCAGGCAAATAAAACCGAGTCCCGGTTAGGGGACCCCTGATTTGAGGCAGATGATTGAGAGGACCTAGTCCCGGCTGATCGGTTAGTACCCCATAACGGAGACGGCATAGCCGGCTCCAGCTTGGTCACCCGGAAGGTTAGAGGCAATGGCACTAGGACCGAGTGTGATTCCGCGGCGGGTCAGGGCTTAGGGGGATGGGAAACAGAGGGAAAAAAACGTACTACTAACCGCTTCCAGGACCTGATGTAGCTGCAATATAACTGTAAATGTTCTCAGGTCAACCGCTACTGAGACGGGTGAAAACCCAACCATCAAAGAACACCGGTATCCTGAGTCTAGCATTCAAATCTATATAAAACCAACTGCCTTTACGAGGACTCCAACCTTACAACTCTCGACTTCGAAAATAAGCTAATATTGTGATGACGAGTATACGATAATACTATTTAAAAATAGTTTCTCCACTAATTACCATAATGATGGAAATGTTTTTACTAGGATTAGAAGAAGTAACAGCTCTTAAAGCAACAATTATTCAGAAAATAAAATGCTGGATTGAATAGTTACGACAAATATTCTTGTAAAATTTACAATAAAAAAGATGAAATAGGAAAATGTTTCCGTAAAACCTTTCACAAAAATATAATGCACACATTCGAAAATAGAAATAATTCAAAATATCTACATTAATAGAGACTTAATTAGTAGTCCCTGAAGAGAGGTCTTAAAGTGGGTGGCCTTAAGTCGAGTCCATATTATCGCACACCCATATACTTGTGAATTCAACTACTGGGAGATCCATTTCCGCATAAATTTTTAGGAAAAATTAAATTGCAGTCTTTTAACTGAACAATTTTCCTTTTTCCTGTTTAGCCTCTGGTAATCACAGTCAGGTATTATTTCAGAGGATAAATGAGGATGATATGTATGAGTGTAAGCGAAGTGTAGTCTTGTACAGTCTCAGGTCGACCATTTCTGAGATGTGTTGTTAATTGAAACCCAACCACTAAAGAACATCGGTATCCACGACCTAGTATTCAAATCCGTATAAACGTAACTGCCTTTACTATGACTTAAACGCTGGAACTCTCGACTTTAAAATCAGCTGATTTCCGAAGACGCTTAACTGAACAGTCTGACTTCGTGTTACTGTACTTATGTAAAATTAAGGTTACTCAATTTGTCACAGTCTTAAACGTTCCTTTAGATCCACATTAAATATCAAACGAACTGAAAATTTTTCTTTCCCTGTTTCTTCGGGTTTAATTTTAGGATAATTTTGAACAGCTGTTTTACAGCAGAGTTTTATCAGTTTACCTTTTTTTTAATTTTTGCGATAGTTTCTCTCATCTTAAAGATATGTGCTATTTCTGTTTTCGGAAAATAAAGGAAAGGTTTTATCGCTCCAAAAATTAATATAGTACATACGTTTAAAACTCATTTAACAATAACGCATTAAAGAAAGGACTGTAAAGGAAATCCTAAATTTCAAAATTGCTGGGAATTTTGACTGTCCGATACAAAATTTTACAGTAGCTTTATTAAAATTAAACCCCAATGCAGAATACGTTTCTCCTTGTTATGAAGCTCTGTAAAGCGACTGTATTCTTACTTAATACATGGCTGAAATTACCAGCCTTTTTAATAAAAATTCTTCTTTCATAAATCTTTTTCCATCCTCTTAATGACCAAAACTATGAAATTATATACGTTCATTTGACATACCCAGCAACAATGTTCTTAAAACGCAAACTGAAATGGAAAAAATACAATTAAAATACATTTTTAATTTTAATTGGACTTTAATTTTCTTTACAATTTTTTTAAAGAATTAAAGAAAGTAATGTTAAAATGTCATAACCGGTAAAATAGACGAAAATCGGAATTATTTTTATGCGTAATTATTCAAATTCTGATAGTTTAAATTTCAAATAATTTGCAACTTACTATAATAATATAGTTGACAAGTTTCATATGATGAAAAACAGTTTTTTCTACCAAACAGATGACAAGACATATATCATTAGAAAAAACCAAGCTTTTCCTTTCTTTAGGCATATTAAATTTTGTAAGATATAAATATTCCCTTTTTTAACTACCAAGACTTCAGGTAAGTTTTTCCGGGTGGGTGAATATTTAGTTAATCGGCTTAGATATTCTACAGTAAAAACCATACAAAATTAAATGTAGTAAAAATTTTATGTAGTTCAAAATTATAAAATAGAAAAGTTTTTGAATAAATTTAAATTACTAAAACGAAATTTGTGTCCATTACGAGAGGCTGAGCGGTACATTGTTAATAATTACAACTTCTGTTTTAAGTATTCATCTAGATTATCATTTATCGGGATACCTACTTTTGTAACATATAGTTGTGCATTTTCCCTTTTGATTGCAATCGGCTTGACCAAAAGTGTCTAAAAAAAGTCCAAAACTGAAAAAATATGGATTTTGAACTTTTTCTTAACTACAATAATAAGCCCTTATTGAGAGCTTTTCAACGATATAGCATAAGCGGTACTTATTTTTCATTGGTCCTAGAGTTATAACCAACTAAAATTTTAATTAATGAAATATTTGTTTCTTACTAAGAGAAGGCACATCGGTTCGAATCTGACTTCATTTCCTTTTTTTTAACTTTATTTTTTTTAAATTTTAATATATTTATTTATTAATAATTATTAACCCTTGTAAAAAAAGTTTTGCAATAAATAATAATTTAATAATAACAAAAATATGAAAAAAGTAAATAGTATGTAATAAAAAATATATGTAAATAGGCGTACAAGGAAGTCATGTGGTTTCACATGAGACTTTCTTAAATGTAAAATGTAAACCTAGATGGCCATTTTGATCTTTAAATAATCTTCTTCAGTAGTTACTGCGAAAAACTACAAACAACAAATAAATTAAACAATAATAAATAATTATTTTTTTGTCTTCAGTCATTTGACTGGTTTGATTCAGCTCTCCAAGATTCCCTATCTAGTGCTAGTCGTTTCATTTTGGTATACTCCCTACATCCTACATCCCTAACAATTTATTTTACCTATTCCAAACGTTGCCTGCCTGCACAATTGTTTCCTTTTACCTGCCCTCCAACATCAAAGCGACTATTCCAGGATGCCTTAATATGTGACCTATAAGTCTGTCTCTTCTTTTAACTAGATTTTTCCAAATGCTTCTGTCTAACCATAACCGTAAAAAATATCAATTGAAAAATAAACAGTACTACTCTAAAAAGACTACAAAACAACTGATGTAATAAAAACAAATGTCCGTTCAGACAATCGCAAAAAAATGTTAAAACAGCTTATAAAGACTTAAAAAAATCAAAATATCCAGTTAAAATTTCCCACTATTGGTTTATTTTTACAGAAAGATAAACCAATCAAAAGATATCCCCATCCGTGGAAGAATTTAAGCAAGAAATAACCATTTTGTGTTATGATTGAAATTGCCCCCAATTGTTATTCAACAACAATTTTTCTGCATCAATATTGATAAATAGATTTGCCTTAATACCGTTACATTTTTTTAAAATACCATTTCTAACATACTAACTCTGGATCAGCTTGGAGGTGGTAATGCTAAACTTACACAGCCAATTTTTCTGTTTTTTTTTTTTTTTTTGTATTTAAATAAGAAACAGGCTCCTTTATTCTAGGTCAAATATTTCTTTTAGTCTATTCTACACATTCTAAATTGTAATTACGTATCATTACAATTCAACCGATTAGTATAACTATTTTATTGAATAGAAATATTTTATTTTCATAATCTGTACGTACAAATTTATACAACCAGTAAACAATAAACAAACCCACGCCCCAGTGAGATGAGAATGATCTGTATGACATGTAAGTGAAGTTTAGTCTTGTACAGACTCAGCCAACCATTCCTGAGACGTGTAGTTAATTGAATCCTAACCGCCAATATACAAAGGTATCCACTGTCTAGTAGTCAAATCCGTATAAAAGCAACTTATATTTACTAGAATTTGAACCAGAACTCTCGACTTCGAAAATCAGCTGTTAACCAACTGATTTGCAACGGCGAGTAAACCGCTAGATCTACCCGATTGGCCTGAATATAAATATGAAAATCAACACTTTATTACAGTTAAAGTGTTGTTTTTTCATTACAAATCCTCATTTCTATTTTTTAAAGAAATAAGTATAAGATAATGTGCAATAATGAAAAAACTAATAGGTACTCAATTTCCCTCATTTTTGTCAAAGTTTTACGTTTGCTGTTGTAGTATTTAATAAAAACGTAGTAATATTCTGTAGAAGTCTGAATGCATCTATGTTACACCTAACACCGCAAAATAAAACTAACATTCTCATCTAAATATCGACGTTAATAAAACAAATTATTACAACAGTGAGCAGCAGTAAGCTACCAATTAATGAAGCAAACACACAAAACAGCTGGGTAGTCAGCGAACACTTGTCTATTTATGTTCAGTTAAACAACGAATATTTTAGCAGATAAATTAATTTAAATTAAGATAAAATTAAATCAATAAAAAATGTTCTACATGCCGAAAATTCAAAAAATATTTAAAAAGACAATTAGGTTCAATTTTTTTTATATTAAAGAGTTTAAATATTTACTCTCCTCAGATTTTATATTTATTATGAATAATACTGATATTTTTAAAACACGAAGGATAAAATTCTAACTTACATAAGGTGAAAATCCTAATAAAAAGTATTATTGATATTCGATGATAAAAACCTGAATTGCAGATTTAGTAATGCGTAAAGTCTTGAAATAAAGTTTTCACAGAATTATTGCATTCACTGCCTTGGGCAATGAATGAACTCCACCCAATGTTCTGTTCCAGTTATCGTTACGTCGAAGCTATGCCATAATAACTCGTTGAATAAACCATTAAATAACAAATTTAACTTTTACAACTTTGAAATTATTTCAACTACCTACTGGTTCGTAAAGACTTTAAAACCACACTTTTAAAGTACCGGATATGCTGTGTTTTTTATCATAAAACAAAAAATCTGATGTGGACGCCACATGACTTCCTTGTACATCTATTCAAGTACACATTAAAATACACATTTTTGCTGCAGTTCATTTAAATTAATTTCATTTGAAAGTGAGATATAATCCTCCAATTCATTTATAAAAGTGGACAGTTGCACAATTGTTGAAATATTAGTTTTTATTAACATCAAATATTTATACAATTATTAATTCAACAATCTTACCTGAAATATTAAATTAGAGTAAAGTCCCTTGATTACTCTTTAAATAAACTGTTTACCAAATAATCCAACAATAAAAACTGATTATTATACACCGTAAAGTTAAAATTAATATTGTAACCAGTATACAGGAGTTCACTAAACGGAATAGTTTATAAACTTTCATTTATACGACACACCAGAAATCTTCTGTATATTACGTACAAGTGAAAAAAATGTTCAATAATCACCTTAAATTGAATACAATTTCAAAAATGTATTTTATTTTTCTGTGAAATAATTAAAAATAAATATACAATTTGTATAAGAATTTGCTAAGAAATTCCAAAAATAATACGATTCTAAATTATAATTTTCAATTACTGTTAAATAATCAGATATTTCACCAACTCCATTACATATACACATATGTAATAATGCATATTAAATTACATATACACGTTTTTAAAACAACATAAAATTTTATTTCATTAATAATTTCTGATTTTTTTTTCATATTTCTCTTTTTATTGTTATTATCGAATAATTATTATTTAAAACAATCAATTTTTTTATAATCGCGGGTTAATAATTATTAATAAATCAATATATTTAATTTTTAAAAAAATGTTAAAAAAATAAAAAAGAGGATGAAGTGTTATTCGAAACGATGTAGCTTCCCTTTATAGATCCAAATATTTCATTAATTATCTTTAAATAAATTGTTTACCAAATAATTCAATAATAAAAAACTAATTCTACACCGTAAGGTCAAAATTAATATTTGTAACCAGTATAAATGAGTTCACTAAACAGAATAGTTTAATTATTATTAACTTTTACTTATAGACCAGAAATCTTGTGTATATTACGCACAAGTGAAAAAAAATTCAAGTCACTTTAAATTGTATACAGTTCAAAAATATATTTTATTTTTCTGTCAAGTAATTAAATAAGATGATTTTTTTAAAAATAAATATACATTTTATCAAGAATTTACTGAGAAACCCTAAAAATAATACGGTTGTAAAATATAATTTTCAATTAATATTAAATAATCAGCTCTTTCAGCAAATCTAACATTTTTATTTTATTTTATATCGCTAATAATTTTTTTTCATTTTTTTTTTATTATCAATGAATTATTATTTAGTGCTATTTTTTTTTTTTTTACAATCACAGGTTAATAAAATTATTAAATCAATACATTTAAATTAAAAAACGAAGGTTAAAGAAAATAAATAAAAAACAAAAAGTTAAAAAAACAAAAGAAGATGATGTCTGATTCGAACCTATGTGCATTCCCATTAAGATTCAACTATTTCATTAATTAAAATTTTAATTTTAATTTCGATTGCAACCAAAAAGGAGGTATACAACTAGATGTTGCATTAGTGCTAAATCCAAGATTTCAGCATCCTACGGCTAATCGTTTTTGAGTTATGAGAGAGAGATACATATATCTCTCATACGTACAGACAACACGCCAAAATTACTCGAAATGGATTCAGAAAGGGCAAAATGTATATGTTCGTTGAAATATGAAAGCCGAAATGTTTCGACATCTCAATACTTCCTTTCCATCGTACAAGGAAGAATTTATGCTTCGATAATGAAAGTTTAAGTATAATTCAACATTAATACAAAATCCGTTATACATATATAAAGTAAAAATCTAGCTAACATTAACCAAGTATGATTATTAATAAAAATTAATTGCTGTATTTTATCTTAAAAAAATCGTGTTTAATAAAACCTAAATCTTCTATTTTTAAAAGAAAGGATTAAATTTTTCTGATAGATGATGATTTCTCTTTAATACGAGGGTTTTTTTCAAGTTCCGATCGGTCACGAAATTAAAACCACAGTGAAAATAAATTTTTTTTTTATTTGCAACAAGTACTTACATAGTTACGCTATTTCTCTACATATTCGCCACTCCGATTTAGAAATTTGTCGTAGCGTTGTAACAACTTTCCAATACCCTCGTCATAAAATGGAGCCGCCTGTGTTTTCATGAGAACGCATCCACTTTTTGGATTGTTCTTTTGTTTCTTCAGTTTCGAAATGGACCCATGTCTCGTCCACTGTTACAATTTTGTTCAAAAACTCTTCTCCTTCATTGTAGTAGCGCTGGAGAAACGTTAGGGAGGCGTCCATTCTCATTGTTTTGTGATGGTCGGACGTCATCTTGAGAACCCATCCCGCACACAGTTTGCGGTACTGAAGTCTCTCACTCACAATGGTGTAGAGAGCTGACCTTGAAATTTCAGGAAACGAATCAATCAATAAGGAAATTGTGAACCGACGATTTTCTCGAATCGCCTCATCCAATCGCTCAACGAGATCATCAGTTGACACTCGCTTCCTTCCCTGACCGCCTCCATCATGAACATCTGTACGTCCTGCTTTAAATTTCCTGCACCGTTGTCGCACATTGCTGTCACTCATTGACGCTTCACCGTACACATTACTTATTCGTCGATGAATTTCAGCCGCATTACACCCCTCAGCCTGAAGAAATCGAATTACCGCTCGCACTTCACACTCGGCGGGAGATGCTATTGTTTTAGACATGTTTACGTGCGAGCTGTGTGTTCAGAACTAAACGAAGTGACGCGGCGCGATTGAAGGCCATACTAGAGACGCTGCACAACACATATGCGCAAAGGTTCATCCGATTTTTGCGCGGGTTTTTATTTGGCGACCGAACGGACCTTAAAAAAAATAACCGTCGTAGTTAGCATTTTATCATTTAATAACAATCTTAAAAGGTCTATTTCTGACACCGTATGTTTTACTTTCCTTTCGAATCAAGCAAATGAAGGAAAATGTTGTTTGATACTTCCTTGAATATAGCGACTGTCTATATTATCTGTAACCTCTTATTCTTTATAAAAATTTTCTTCCTTTATTTAAATCAATATCTCTTCATCTATATCTATTACTCTAAATTCACTATCTTTCCTATGACCAAAAAAACCAGTATCCTCATCTTAACTGCCTTTGATCTTACATCACTATGATTTTCAAACGGTGGTGTACAATAAATTAAAACCGAATGATCGGCTGAGCCTTTGATTATTGCGTTCATAGGAATGGGCGGGTGGTGGAGATAGAAAAAATAAAAAAAATAATGAAGCGATGTTCTGCGACTCGTTGTCAAGATCGATCAGAATCGAGGCTTTTAGCATGCACCGATCCTTGACTAGAAGGGAATTTCATCCAAAGCCCGATTCAGTGTTTGGTAAATTCGCCCAAAAGCTACACTAGTCGTCAACCTTATGTTGAGATACCTCCATAAGGTATGACTTTAAAACAAAAACCTCATTTTTAACTGCCAGTGGGATTGTAGATTTATTATTATTATTTTAAAAACTTATATCCACATATTTATTTTAATTTTTGTTAAACTAATGGAGGGAACGCATACTAATCAAACCCGACTTATTAAAAATGTATGAATATAAAAATTCTGAATGAGATGAAAAAGAGATAAGTGTATAGGTGCGGAGTTAATACAGCACGCAAAATATGACCGTTGCTTTATATGTAACGGGCACAGTTAAATTTTCTTGTTTTGATTTTCAGTTTGTTTTCTCCGTGCGATTTTCTAACCGGCTGACTTTAATAGTCTGTAATCTCTAGAATGTATGGTATTACATTACTTCAAGTTGGTCAAAATATTACTGTATTTATGTATATGTAATACTCAAATAAGTTCTAAAACTCTCAGTTCATAGATACGCACCAGCTTCATCAGAGGAATCTGAAGTAATGTTGGCACTGCTAATAGTACAATGGAGAGTATAATGCAACAGGACAGTAGATTACAAGAAGCAAGTCGTCGGTACATCATCCATTCTCATTAGCTCGTCAACTGAGCTTTCTAAACTTTGACGAGTAAACCTATCTGACTGCATTTTTATATTTTAAACTAAAACCGCTACATATTTATTAAAATATTACCGACCAAAAAATTTAATTTTCAAAATAATCAATTTTTAAAAAGCAGTTTTTATGAATCCCAAAATTAAATGAAATACAAATTAACGAAAAATTATCTTTTTTATAAAAAAAAAGATACCGCAAAACATTATATTTTACATGCTGATATGTATTACACAAACATTAAAAATATGTATTAAACACAGTAAAAGTAATAATTCACTTTAAAAACGAATTTTTGGTTTGATATTCTCTTACCAAAATGGGCTGTTCCTCAGAATTTTAAATAAAACTTAAATTCATCTTTAATTAACTTAGGAAAGAAAGATATAGTAACGATAAATTAATAAATATTACGCATTTAAGTGGGAAAAATAAAAGCAGTTTTTTTCAAATAAAGCATTCATTAAGTCTGCATCTATTATACATATAGTTCTGGTAGTAATTTATTAAAATTTAAAAAGACGAAACAAAACCTTTGTTTAAAAAATAGTATACGAGATTTTTGGCTTGCTTATTGTTATTCAGACTTTATGTCAGTTAAACCGAATGACAAAATGTCTTTTAACTTAAAAGGCAGATAATTTAAAACAAGTAATAAAAAATAAGTGATGTCAAAAGTATGTGAAATAAGAGTACTTTGAATGCGGTATACAATTATAAAATACTCGTCCTTTTTGTTGGTAGCTGAATTTATTTTTCGTTAATTAATTAAAAAAAGAATAAAAAAAAGCAAAAACATACAAAATAAAATTTAGAATCTATTTCATTCTTTTAAGCCTGTATGATCATTACAAAGTTAAACTTTTAAATTAATATAAAAACTTTATTCTAAAATGAAACTAAATTTTTCCCTGAATTCACCTTGGTTTTCAGTTTAACCTAGGGTTTATTTAATATATTTAACTTTTTTCATTACAAACCTGTATATATATATATATATATATATATATATATATATATATAGGAAAAACCTTTCCTTACAAAACAACCTTTTTTTCTTTATATAAATATATTTTGTAAATCTTAAAAAAAATAACTCATCTATAAAAAAATGTATTTTACAATTCTCGAAAATTACTTTTTTAAAGATATTTTATTTAAATACAGGTACAAAAGGCATCTGTTAGTTTTCAATTTCCAGGGATTAAAATTTTTTTAAAATTGTAGCATAATCTTTCAGTTGATCTATGTTTTTGTTAGTTTGTTCTTTCTCGTACATTTTACTGAAGAAGTAGTTCAATTCTGAAAACGTATTGTTGAATAATAAATTATATAATTATTTTCATTACAATTAAAGATTAATGACTGAATAGGAATGAAAAATATACGTATATATCACTTATACTTAACCGATTACTTTCTATTAGATTATATATTTTTCCTTTAAAAGCAAGTAGAAATCAAAACTATTTCGATCTTTATAAATTCAATATTAATTCTAAAAATAAAAGAAATTTTCTAATTTCACATCTACTCCATCCATAATTCCTTCGCCGGGAGAATTAATTATTCGCTCATAATAACAATACGTTTTGGAAGGACAGGTAGAAGGGAAAAATTGTGTAGGCAGGCCACGTTTGGAGTATGTAAAACAAATTGTTAGGGATGTAGGATGTAGAGGGTATACTGAAATGAAACGACTAGCACTAGATAGGGAATCTTGGAGAGCTGCATCAAACCAGTCAAAGGACTGAAGACAAAAAAAATAAAAATAAAAAAATAACAATACAAAATTATGACGGGTATTAGCTCCTACGGTAGGTTAGTTTTCTGTAAGTCGGTACTGTCTGTTTCATTAATTCAATCGGTCTTTCATTACTGAAAAAGATATTTAAGGAAAACTACCGTTTTTGGAAAGTTAAAAAGCTAAACGTATGCAATATTGCTTATCAAATAACGAAATACATTTCCACACACACTGCGTCACGTAATATTTTGACTATCGGCTTCCCCTTTATCAGCAATTTAACAAATTACAACAACATCTTTGTACTGAGATGTATTAGATTAATTGAAAAAAAATAAATAAAAAAAATATTTTATTTGTTGTGATAAGCTGAATGAGAAAATGTATTTATTTTTTAATACTTTTATTATGAAAAAAACTTTTATTATGATGTTTTGGTATCTAAAAATAATTGCAACATTAATTTTTCTAAAAGGAGAAAGCTACGACAACGGTTATAAAATCGACTATAAATCGGCACTGTGGAATGTTGCTCGCAAGACAACGTAATTTAATAATTTTTTTACGAGTATTACTATGCACATTTTCTTTAATTCCTAACCGAAGTAGTATAAAAAACTAATCCATAGTTGAAAAACTCTAAAAGAGGGTGAAAATTATAAGAAAAGTTTATTTACTAATCAGATGCAGGACATACTTTTATTTTATCCTTTTACACTTGTTTAAATTCATGTCATGCGAATTAATACTCAAAAAAGAGTACTTTTTCTTAGAGTTTTGGGAACTTAAACTGCATAAATTACAAAAAAACCTGCCTGGAAAGTAATATAAGACCGCTTAATTTCTTACCGTTATTACGAAGCGGCATATTTACCTTCAAATTCGTTTGAAAAGATGTAATTTGACTATAGCTTGTTTAAAGAAAAAACATATCGCAAGTTTCTAATATTATAAACGGATTATAAAATTTATAACGTACAATAAATTAAGAATTTTCTGTTATTTAATCAAATAAGAGAATCATTATTTATTAAATAAATACAAATATTTAATTAAATAAACATTTCATTACAATTTTTTTAAATTATTTAAAGAATTAGACAAACAGTGTTTTTGGTTTTTTGATATATTATGCAGTTTTTGAGGCCATAACAATTTCAAGATAATTCTGTAAATATAAGAAAAATTTACAAGTGTTGAAGATAAATATCCTTCTACACTTGGAATACGAGAACATAAAACATATAATCGAAAATTTAAAATCTAGTAAATAATTCGATTTTTAAGATGAGAACGTAATTGAAGAAATGGGCTACTGCATCAAACCAGACAAACGACATGAAAAAAATCTTACACGGAGTGGTTATATTAAAAACTCAAGAATGAATATGCCACAATGATATATAACATTCAGATTAGTCCTGCTTACTTCCAAATGGTCTATTTCTGAATATAACGATAATAGAATTATGAATTAATTGGTATTACAACCATTCTCTCGACTTCCAATTCTAGTATAATACACCAGATTTTCTCAACCTAAACCTTCAAAATATACATATATATATATATATAGCCAGGGAAGCCTGAACAGGAAGTTTCTTCTTACAGACCAATTAGCCTGTTGCCGGTGTTATCTAAATATTTTGAAAAGCTACTACTGCACCGGCTTAAGCAAGTGTTGAAGAGTAAGGGGATAATTCCAGACCATCAGTTTGGGTTCAGATGTGGTCATTCCACAATCGAAAAATCCCAAAACAGTGTCAGCGGGTGTCTGGAGGAACAGAAATTCTCCTCGGTGGCATTCTTAGACATCCAACAGGCCTTTGATAAGATATACCTTGCTTGTAGAGCAAGCCAGGGAGCTTGCTCTACAAGTTAAAGCTACAACTTCCTCAACCCTACTTCCTAATCTTGTAGAATTATCTTGAGGGGCGTTTTGCTCAGGTGAAATGTAATGACGATTTTTCAAGAATGTTTGAGATTGGATCGGGTGTCCCTCAGGGCTCTTTGCTGCGCCCCGTGTTGTGTTCCTTACTCGCTGTGGACATTGAGGTCCTGGATGATTACATCGTCGCCACGATCGCTGATGACACTGCTATCCTGGCCGTCAACGAAAACACTGGCCTACCCACGCAGACCCTACAAATGGCGCTGGATAGTGTGTGCGTGTGGGAGAAAAAGTGAAGGATTAAGATTAATCAAGGTAAGTCGAGGCACGTCACATTTGCCATGCGGAGCAATGGCACATTTGCCAGCTAAACGCAAGGAACAGGGAACTTCATCGGCTGTTACGGAGGAACTCAGGCCTCACGTTATCAAACAAAATCTTAATTTACAAGGCTACGCTGCGCCCAATCAGGACGTACGGTGTAGAATTGTGGGGAACGGCTAGAACTAGTAATGTGGAAATTATACAACGATTTCAAAACAAAGTAGCGAGGGTAATTGCGGAAGCTCCGTGGCTCACGCGGAATGATGAGATTCAGGATTATCTGGAGCTCCCATCGATTCGTGAGATTGCACAACAGCCCAATGTCAAATACCTGCAGAGACCTGAGAATCATGTAAACCACTTTACAATTAATCTACTCGACAACAGCAGAGACGTCCGACGGTTGAAACGTGCCCATGTACTCGACTTAGGATCTGTGTAACAGTTTGGAATCTAACACCGTCAAGTTTAGGGGTGCCGTATGTAATTTCTTGTTACTTCTCTTTGTTTTTGTTTTTTATTTATTATTATTGTTTTTTTTGTGGACTATATGGTGCTGAAATTAATGGTTTGTGATTTATGACCGAGCTTGAAATTTCATATTTGACTTTAAGTTTGCTTGCAACTGTTTATTGTGTATTATTTATTTTTGGGGTTCCTTAAGGACCTTCTTATGACGTGCTTCGTTAGGAAACTTACTTATGGCTCCGCAGGAGAGCCGATTGTAATTATAATTGTTATTGAGCAAAAAAAAGATATATATATATATATATATATATATATATATACAACAGGTCAAATTGTTTTATACTGTCACGTGAATGGCTTCAACGGCCCATGGTACGTTGGAACCTTGTGATAGCCCTGAAAATGTCTATTTGGGGTGAATTTGGATGTTGGTGTTGTGGATGAATTTGGAGTGGTGGCCTGAAAAGGGCTGTTTGCGTGTTGATGAGATAGCCTTGAGAAGGGCTGTCCAGTCGCTGGTCTCCGGCGAAGTCGGCTCGGCCTGTCGGGAAGTTGCGCCTTGTCGATTGGAATCGGACAGAGCTTTCCTTGAGCGGAACTTGGGTCCCCACTACGGCGTCCGCTGTGGTGTTGGCCCCAGAGTCCCCCAGTATTGGGTCGGCGTCGGCAGTCTTCCACCGGCGCGGCCGAGGCAGTTTTCCCTGAGCGGTGCTCGTTCGGTTCCATCTTCACCGGTTAGCCGGCTTCTTGCCTGGCCGGTCAGTCCTGCTGCTATGACGGGGATGCTGGCATCCGCCGTGAGATCCCACGTTGGGCCGGCCAAGGGACTTTTTCTTCCTTTTTCTTGGTTTTTTCTTCTGCTCCTGGTGGAGATCAGCGACGGAATGCTGTGCCTTCCGCACTTTTTTATAGACGCCTGCGAGTGGTGGTGCCGCAGCGCCGCTGTGGCGGAAGAGTTGCGTAGTCAACTGGCTTGGTTACAGGAACTCGTGCGAAGGCACGTAGGGGGCTGCAAGTTTCCCCAACATCAACCAGCTAGCGTCGCACTCACCGGTAATAAGCACAGCATGTTGTGATATATAGATACGATATATAAATACACACACACACACACACGATACGTAAGCAAATTAACATAATGAAAAAAGCTGACTACACAGTTGTAGGACTTTCCGGTCATTCGGTTTTTTCTGATGCACGACTTATACACAACTTAACTTAAAATATGTCAATGCTACACTAGCGCTCCTTGAGGTAACAGGGCAAACAGGTTGCAAAAACGTTTTTTGCAAATATTTTTTTTTCTTTAATTGAAGAAATAATCTTAAGAAAAATAAGACCTTAATTAGGCGAAATCTCGAGATACTGAGGGTTACCTTGCTTTACAGCCTCACTCTCTCGAACTTTTAAGTTGAAAATTTAATGGCATCAATACTCCATATACATAAGTAATCTGACCAAGTTTGGTCAAAATCGGTCCACTAGTTCTGGAGATATAAGGTGATTTAGAGTGAGACAACGAACATGCACACCTACATACGAACATCCGGAAATTTTTCATCCGGTATTTAGGTGTAGCTCTGCTACAGCGCTAGACGGGAAAGAAAAAAATAAAAAATAAAATATATATATATATATATGCTTTACAAAACCATCTCCATTAATTTCAACTTGAATTAGATTTCAAAAAACAACGATAGAAATTTTTCTTTTACTGAAGTAAGTTGTAAGAAAGATTTAACGAAAAATATAAAACGGGGCGCAAAATTTCACTAGTATTAAAGATTTTCTTTAAGATGAATAATAATTTCGTTTAATATGCTTCAATCCACTAATTATCAGAATGTGACATGTTAATACTGTTAAGTATTTTCAAGAAAGAAATCTGTAGATTCATTATTTGTCTTGGCATTAGAACTTATCCTTAACATTCGGAATTTATGAATGAATACTCTACATGCTAATTATTTTATATAAGCAATTTTTTTATGCGTCTATATATTTAAATGCTTAAAATGTTTATTCAAACGTCTCACAACATTTATTATAATTACTAAAAATACAAGAGTTTCTAGACTGTTAATGAATTTAATAGAATAAAACTGTTTCTGTCGATCAAAAATTTACTTTTACTGCTGGATATTTTTATCAACGGCTTAAAGGTCCGTGAATACAAAATTAACTAGGTTCCACAATTATATAAAAAATTCAAAATCCTATTCTAAAAAAATGTATGCGTGTTAATACGTTTTTGTGATTTCAATAAATATTTATTATTAAAATATCTGATACATGAGAGGATAACACTGATGAAGAACTCAAATACTTTGTACTTGATAATTTTACTGATACATGTTTATCCCGATCGAAATAAATTGTACTTCATTCTTTGTGGAAGGTCATGAAGAATTTAAAACGTCCACCAGCTTAATTTTCTCCGTTAAAGACGATTGATGCGTCAACCTGTAACGTCAGCTAAAAGGTCGAGATGTATGCTATGCACCTAGCCAGGTGTTCCAGCGGTATGAGATGCAAGAAGATATCGAGGAAGAAATTAATGACTTCTAAAATAAATCTATCCCTTTATGTCTGCCCTTTGAGGCCGTACTCGATGGTGGTGATACCAGAAGTGAAGAGGGTTGAGAATATACACGAAAAATCATACGTTTCGAATTGAGAATCTCTTCTTTTTTTAAGCGGTTGAAGATAATTTATGTTCCTGTGGATAATAATAATTTTTAATTTTATCCCTTTGGAAGGAATAAATTTTAAGCCCCGTAAACCCCAAAAAAAAATTTACAAAATTAGTGATAGATTTTTTATTATATAATGTCAAAGAAATATTTGTAGTTGGAACATAAAATGCGATAGATATAAAAAAAAAACTAGATTGAACGGGCTTTCCGAAATTAGCCAAGAAATTTGTCTATTACGAGGCGCTTTCGTGTAATGATAATGTGTGTATGCACATTCTTTCCTCGTTACTTCAAATATAGTAATAATTACATTATCGAACCGTAATCAAAAATTTTCATTTTAAAAAGTACCTGATTAATACGTAATAAAAATTTAGATGTAAGAATAACTTTGTTCGATCCAATTTAATGATTATTATTTTCAAAGTAAAATAATAGAAGATAATGCTTGTGAAAGTAAAGTTTTAGATTGTAAGAGAGTTTATCATCAAAATATCAGTGGCATAGGTTTAAAAGTGAGATCCTCTTATTTAGAGAACGATATGCCACTGAGCTGAGAGCAAAGATTACGCCTTCTCAGGGCAAAGTGTTTTCGTATCGAAGAGAGGTGGGTTTGAGATATAGTATCTTTCAAAGATTTTATGGAGGAAAATATGCCGCTGATAAAATGTTGCCGATCAATAGCAAACGCTGACTGCAGCACTCTACTTCCCTACGCTTCTGTAAATAATCCATGTAAGCTAGCAAAAAGAAATTTCATCGTACAAAAAAAAAACCGTTTCAAATCAAAACTGTTATTATAGATATACTCAACCGTTTCTTTTCGTGATAAGTACACTGTGTGAAATCTATAATCGCCGATGGATACAACATTTTTATTTCGATACTTTTCGAAATAAAGAACAAAATACTCCGTTACCAAATACCTCACACCAAATCAATTACCCATCTCTCATTTGTTTGTCTTTTTTTCATATTTATTCTCTTTGGGAATGTCCTATCGAACGTAATAATTTAGTTCGTATACTTCAGATTTTACTTTGACTTCAAAGGACTGAAAGTTATTAAAATTATATTCCTAAAAAACATTTGTCAGTCCAATAAAATAAATAATAAACGCACAGTATTACAACTTAAGTAAACATACGTTAAAAACTAAATAAGATACGGTAGTCTATTTACTCGTATTATTCATTTAAATTATAAATTCGAAAACGAAATTGTTTCATATTGGTACTAAATAATTAATCATTTTACTACAACTAAATAGTGTTTTAACAACCTTTTTCTCATTTAAAGGTTGTAGCATACACACGTTTTACAATGAATTTTATTTTACCTTAATTTTAATGTATGAAAAAAAAATATTACCGCATACCTTCACTGACACTAAATATTATATTTTATCAAATTAAAACTAAAATCTTTGTCATTCCATTCGGTATTAGTTTTTCTATTTACTAAAGGGAATCTTCCTCAAAGTTTCAAAAAAACTGTTATGAGGGAGTTTTTTTTTAAATCTTTCATTTAATACTTATTCAATACTAAAAAAAATATTTCTGAAAAATTATACTGAGGCCCTATTTTTTAATTTCAGTTACCAATGAAAGTCGTATTTAAATTCTGCTAACTTTCAATTTTTCATTTGAATTTATTTTTCTTATCGAATAAAAACATTTAATGAATTGTGGTATATAGCATTCCTTCTTTCAATTCAATTAAAAAATGGCGGGTTCAGCAGTGGCCGCATTGATCAGAATAATTATTCCGGACCTGGATGCGTGGCTAGATCGCTCTCATGGCGAATTAGATTACCACACAACGCAACTCATGTCGGGGCATGGTGCGTTTGAACAATACCTGCATAGGTTTGGCAGGAAAGAGTCACCCATCTGCTGTTATTGCGATGGGGTTGACGATGCCGAACATGCTATTTTCGTGTGAAAACGATGGGAGGAACATCGTATAAATGCAGGACTGATGCATACCCGACCGGTGCAGCTCTCGGAGTGGCTCTTGGCTATGTCCGGAAACTGGCATAATTTTACAATATTTGCAACAGCAGCCCTCAGAATAAAAGAAGATGATGCAAGACGACTGGGATACTGCGGGTTATACTGGGATACTGCTGGATACTGCGGGTCAGGGCATGGCGGACAGCCCCGTTCCTGAGGGCTCACATGCCCTGGTGTGTGGGTTCCCGTGATGGAGCGGGGACTCCTGGGGTCCGTTAGGTGTAGATTAATGAAAAGACCGAGATCCGGCCGGCGGTCTGGGTTCCCGGATACGCTTCGGCTCCTGCGCCGTCGGTTTGAGGCTGGCAAAAGGAAATATCGAGCCTCCCCGGTCTCCGGCGGGGAGGCTGGGAATGGCATAGCCGGGCCTGGTTTCTTCCGTCGGAGATTAGAGGCAGGCAATTAAAGGATCCGGAAAGAACATATCCCCGAGCCGAGTATACTTAATTGGATGTCCGGCTCGGGGATATAGGGAAAAAAATTTAATTAAAAATAACTTTTTTTAAATAAGTAATTTTCACCAATTATCCCCATAGAAAATTACAAAGATCTTATCGAAATACGTTTTTCCAGTAAAAGTTTAATTTTAATTTTTTGTTAATTATATTGTCTATTGGTGGTTTAAAATCAGCAGAATATTATTAAAAAAAAAACAAAAAAACATAAAATTGATAACATAGTATATTAGTTAATTTTCCTGACTTTGCTATGGAATTTAATTTACGATGTTTTAATTAAATGTAAATTTTAATAACTGAAACCCAAAAATGACGGCTATGATTTTCAAAAAAGTAACTTTCATTGTTTTGTAAGTACGGAACAATTATGAAAGAACAAATAATTAAATAGTTAAGTAAAGTAAAATTACAAATTCTTAGTTATTGTTCAACGCCTTTATAACAAAATTTAATCTTACTGCGAAGTAAAAAAGAAAAGAAGAAATATTAAACTAATGTAATAAACTTAAAAATTAAGCTTAGAGTTGTGATTTCTTCCATTCCAGTTGATACAGAAGTAAAATTTTGTTAACGGGCCATCTTTTATTATAAGACTTTAGGCCTGATTTTAAGGGTCCAAGAATATTACGGTCAATGTATAATTCAAACCCGTATTTACATCTAAGGAGTGTGTGATGCTGATATGATCTGCACATAATTCTTTACGTGTTGTAAGAATTACATGGGGTGCCCCTCCTGGGCACCCTTGCCGGGACTCGGTCTTTTTCAACACAGAGGTGAGAGAGTCCCCGTATCATCGCCATCGCCCATCCATGCGAGCATGGACGAACAGCAGCTCCGCAGGGGGCTGTCCTCATCACCTCGCCCCCCCCCCCCACTCGCGCAATCGATCTCCTTCCGTTTTAAGACGTCAGTAACTAGATCCTCTACTGCTCTCCATTCGACTACGACCCGCAGCATATAGTCCATTGAGGCCTCCGGCATGATCCACTGTAGATGAGACCTCACCTTCATTCCTTCCCAGCGAGAGCAATTGTAGAATGCCTTCTACTCCCCTCAATGTGATAATCCGACTGAATTATTATTTATTGTACATTTATTTTCAATAGAAGTTAATAATTATTAATAAATCAATATATTTAAATAAAAAAAAAACGTGATGAAGTCTGGCTCGAACCGATGTGCCTTCCCCTTGTCAGATCCAAATATTTCATTAATTAAAATTTTATTTTATAACTCTGGAACCAATAGAAATAAGTACCACTTGTGATATATCACTGAAAATCTTCCAATGAGAGCTTATTACTCCAGTTAAGAAAAAGTTCAAAATCTAATTTTTTTGATTTGGGCTTTTTTGGACACATTTTGGTCCAGTCAATTGCAATCAAAATGGAAGGTGCACAACTAGATGTTACATAGTACTAAATCCAACATTTCAACATCTTACTGCTAATCCTTTTTGAGTTATGCGAGATACATACGTACGTACGTACAGACGTCACACCGAAAGTAGTCAAAATGGATTCAGGGATGGACAAAATGGATATTTACGTTGAAATCTAAAAACCAAAATTTTCCTTTACGTAGTACAAGGAAGTAAAAAACGGAACTGTTTTAGCATTTACCTTGATGGGTCAAAGAAAATTGTGAGTTTTCTTTGAATTATAACATGATCTGAAATTATGCTTAATTGAAAGACCGATTACTTTGTATTCAAGAGTCATTTATTTTACTTATCGAACAACTTACATGTATATTGTTCCATTATATTAATTTTTACCTGTTAAACTGGTGAATACTGAAACAGAAGTAATAGTTTACATATCCGGCTTACTAATCGAAAATGTTTGAAGTTCAGAACTACTTTATGAAAGTTATTATGTGAAGTCAACGTAAAGTTTTTCTTTTAAATATCAAGATGGTACTCTCCGTAGTAACTATATTGACGTAACCTACTGAAACAAACTACAGGAAATGTTATTTATTTCCATTCAACAGTATGATAAAATATTCGTAACAGTTTCTTCAGGTAATCCATACATACATATGCATTTTATAATTTATCATTAAGTAATGATAAATAATGAATACTATAGATAATATAAATGATATTTAATGATATTGATGATACGTTTTGCCCTCCTTGTTGGATATAGAGTTTATCTTTTGAAATTTTTAAAATTATTAATAACCGTTTATAAAGTATACCAGCAACATAAACATCAGTTTCATTTCCTTTCTCCTTTCTTAATTCAAAATACAGATTTGTTTCTGGAAAGTTTTATTGTCTAAGCAAAGTTATTTTATTCTTTAAATTACGTTGATTATTTTTCATTAGTATTACAACTGTTACTGTCTACTCTAAAAGAATATAAACTTAAAATATTATTTATATAAATCATGAATTTTTCTGCTTAAGTTAAAAATAAATCTAATAACTTTCTAAATTTATAAAATTAATAATTTGTCTATACGTTTAGGTTTGAAACTCGCAGTAAATATTACTCTAATAAATTCTCAGTAAATTTCTTTTAAGAAGAAATGCGGTTAAGTTTTTAAAGATGTATGAATTTCTACTTTTTTTCCTACAAAGGGAAACAATTTCTTTTTTCCTAAAATATTCTGCTGTATTAACGCCATATTGCATGATGCTTCCGTATTAGTATTTCATTAGTTTCAATAAATATGTTAGTAAATAATTATTTATATAACTTATGTTTTTTTTGTGGTTTTGTCGTTTACTAAATTGAAAACTATATAAACTATATAAAACTTATATAAGTTACTTTTCAGTAGCTGGACGAGTAACATGACTGATGAATCATTAGAATATGATAACTGTTTCCCCTTTTGATTTTAAGTAAAACAAAAAAAAAACTAATAAATAGTAAATAAAAAACACTATACTTAAAGAGTTTCCCATTAGTTTTGTTCAAAAGTACAACAACCAAATGAAAAACATATCACCCATTGTATCCCATTCAATGTCATGAACAACAATTGTGAGATGTCCCCATAAGGTACTCTAGAAAAAACGGATCGTCACATTCCGTAATCATAAAAAAATTCTCTAGTATTCTTTAAAACAGCCCATAGTGCTCGATTATAATCAGATCTAGCGATGGCATTATTGCCAACTTTAATATTTTATTTTATTTAATTCAAAAAGAGAATTAAATTTTCTTGCATAATTTTGCGAAATTAATCTTGATTGTATGAATAATAATTCACTGTATTAATTTTGCTGTAAAGCAAATTATATTCCTATCCGATCCAACTTCTACCGAATCTCAATTTAATTTTCGTTGTCAAAAATGTTTTCAGTGAATAAATCCAAACACCCAACATTCTTATAGATTCGTCTCCGGACTCTTCATGCAAAGAATTTGTCGCAAAGTACATTAATTTTTTTTCCATTCTACTTCGTCTTTAATGAAAAACCTGTATCCGATCTATTAGTTTAATGTTGATTTCACGGTTTTAAAGACAATATGGAAGAATAAAAAGTTCACCATTATAGAATCTGCCTGATGACAAACGTGCTTAGCTCAATTCAGTAAACTTCCGTGCCAACACTGAAAATTGTTACTGCCGACTTAAGTGATTGTTTTGCTTTTATTGTAAATTTTTTTTTTCCTTCACTGAACTCAGTCGGCAGTTCTCATCAACCTTATTCAAGATTATGTTATAATCTCCTTAACTACGGCCAATTGTAGGTAGTTATCCAATATGATTAGAAAAAATGAATCCATTTTCCATTGGCTCGTAAAATTCATTACTTTGTATTAGATCGTTCATCACTTCTATCATTAAATATACGAGTATTTCCATCATTTAGATGTTGAAAGTAATAATATTACATTATTCCAGAATAGCTTCAAATTAACATCCAACCATAATTTTCCAGACCCTAGAGTCTGGAAAGAGAGTGAGAGAGAGAATCTCTCTTTCACTCTCTTTCATTGTGTGTGTGTGTGTGTGTGTGTGTGTGTGTGTGTGTGTGTGTGTGTGTGTGTGTGTGTGTGTGTGTGTGTGTGTGTGTGTGTGTGTGTGTGTGTGTGTGTGTGTGTGTGTGTGTGTGTGTGTGTGTGTGTGTGTGTGTGTGTGTGTGTGTGTACTACTTCGAAATGGTAGATTATTTGTAATAAAACAGGTGTATCAATTTTGAATTAAAGAAAAAGTGAAAAGATCACGATAAATATCGTTCCAAACGTTAAAATTCACAAACCATAGTCCACAAAACATTTATTTTTAGTCAAGTCTCAGATTTTCCTCAGCAAAGCCCTTATCTATTACTAGAGTTGTACAGTTTTTGGAATTCTGAAGCTGAACTAGTATAAACTGTTTGATTCTACGGTAGAATTTTTTTTCAGATTTTGTTATTAGATCAAAGCAAATAATTTTTAATACCAGATAATTATGAAATAAATTTACTATAACTTTAGTGTCATAACTACCACATTCACTAAATCTTAAATTAAGCAACTATTTACTCATTAAATAATTGTAGGTTGTATATTATATTTAGCCCTCCAGGCTGGTCTAGTGGTAAAATCGTTATCGCAAAACTTTATCTAACAGCTGATTTCTGATATCGAAGGTTCAGAGGTTCAAATCCTAGTAAACTTTAGTTACTTTTATACGGATTAGAATACTATACAGTGGATCCCAGTGTATTTTGATGGTTGGGGTTCAATTAACCAAACATCTCAGGATTGGCGGCCTGTGTCTGTACAAGACTATCTCATTTGTACATCATAAACATCATCCACATCTCATTCGGCCATGTGGGTTGCTTATCGTTTACTAGTTAAAGAGATTGCTAAGCAGACATTGGGAATAATCATGTGTTTATATTATTAAAATACAATAATCAAAAAATTTTGTATAATTTTTTTTTAAATCCGGCACAAGTTACTTTATTAAAGATGTACGGTTTTTATTCTATTTTAAACACATCATTTTACTAAATAAATATTTGTAAATTTACTTTAGTCTTCCCTTCTCACCATTATATTTTACATAAACTGTAAATCTGGTAAGGTAAATTATATCCAAAAAAATTACAATGAAATTGTAAACCGTACGGTAAGAGTCTCGCAGACATTTCTTCCGCTCAAAAAACAAAAATTTCTTTAATATAAATAAAACTGTTTTTAACAAAATGATACACATATCAAAAAAGATTCTTACCTTTTCTTTTACTTCTTTAATACCTTTATTTCTTTATACCTTTTCTTTCCTTTTATACCTTTTTTTACATCTTTTTACCTTTCATTTATATGTAATATATCAAATTTACAGAAATAATAAAATTCTTACGATTATTCGTTGTTTAATAAAGGAAATCGGGCCGGTAAGAATTTTGTAACAAATTTTTCTATTTTTTGCTTACTATAAGTAACACTTAAACATTGTATATATTATTGTATATCTATTGTCTATTACATATATTATTATTGCATTTTTAACAGAATTCTAAATTAATAACAGATTTTGATAATAGAAATGTAGTATCTTACCTTTTTTGATACCAGTATCGTTTTGTTAAAAACAGTTTTATTTATATTACAGAAATTTTTGTTTTTTGAGCGGAAGAAATGATATATGCGAGGCTCTTACCGTACGGTTTACAATTTCATTGTAATTTATTTTTGGATATCACTGCGTTTTGTTAGATTATTCTTTTATAAATTACTAATTTTTATCTTATGAATTTATTATTAAAATTTACTGCCTTTCTAAAACAAACAAATATACATTTTTTAAATTTCTTGGCCAATTTTTTTTCTTGATAGTCATATCATTGAGTTCATACCATATTTTTCCTTTTTTAATAAAAGTAGTATAATGACCTTCACAAATCGAAGATCCATGTTGTTAATATTGCAATTATTACTTTGTAAGAGTAACCCTCAATTTTTATCGTATCCGTGGACACACTTTTTATATTTTTATTATTATTATTATTAGTATTATTAAATGAACTTTTTTTATCTCTCCATCAATTACTTCAAATAGTTCTAATTGTAGAATAAAAATTTTACCGATCGAAGTTATTTCTGTTTTATGTAACAAATCTTTGTTGCCAAAATTGCAACATTTTCCTACTGTTCGTGTTTTTGTGTGTTTTATTAGCAGTTATAATCTCTTGTAAACTAATAATTTTATTTTTTTAATGTACTTATGGGAATTAAAAAAGTTATTTCATCTTCAGTAATTTCATTTACATTGAGCATTTAATATTAAAACGAGCTGTAGTATATTCTCTTTTAAAATGTATTATTTCAAGTATATTATAAAGTTTTTTGTACGCTACCTAGTACTATCAAGTTCTGCTGCTATCTAGCGGCGCGATTTGTTAACCCACCTTTTTGAGGAAAAAGTGACATATTCCCACGGTTCATCAAATTGAAGAAAAAAACGTTATCTAACAAAATTCGAGGTATTCTTTGAAAGTATTCTTTATTAAAAATCTAATTCAATTGAAATATAATGTTTAATGCTTATTTTTTAATATTTTTCCCCATTTTCTTTTCACTTTTAGGTCAGGTCATGTATAGAAATATAAACATATTTCGTTGACTTCGCCGTGCCGTCCAGCTCTGCGGACTCTTACGGCGAAGTTCTAATGAACTTCGTGATCAAGTAATATTAAGTTTTATACGATTTTTACGCTTTAATAGCCTGTTAAATACATATCATTTTAGTTATTTAAGAGAACAACAAATATATTTTCTTTTAAATAAATTATAAAAAAACTCATTTAAAACCAAAAATGTGTAAGAACATATTAAAATTATATCGAATAGAATTTTTTAAGGTAGAAGCATAAAGTGTGCTGTATTTCCATAAGAGCCAAGTAAGAATTGAACTGTATTATTCTCCCTAGCGAATAGTCTGCAAAACAAAACGTTGTTTTCCCTCAGAAAAGTCAACGCCTCCAATACTGAACTAAGGCGTTGTACCGTACATACGCGTACATTGTGAAATTCCAGCTGTTGGAATCCGAATGAAATAGTCCTGAACTATTCACATAAGATAGAAATTGCAGGGATAAATTTTTTTTAAACTACTACCCACCCGCATCTGTACTATAACCTAAGCAATACACGACTGCACTCAGCGTCATGAGAATTCACGCACGAGTAATCGCGCAAAACACAGAAGCACACAGAAACAATATCGCTTTTATGTAAGTTACATATACTTCATTCCACATGGCTTAGAATAAAAACAGATAAACACTACCTTGTTAATAAATATATTGAAATGATAGTTTTTTTATGAAGATTACATTCTACGTAAATAAATTAAACATTCTGAGATCAGTGTAAAAATTAAATGTAAATTTAATTTAAATCATAATTGCTAGTTATTAAATCAATTTCCTTCACCAAAGAAGGGAACTTCCACTCTTTTACTCTTTGTTAAGTTGAAATGGATCAAATAATTTGTACTTATCCAATAGGCAGCATACTAAATATTTTTTGCTAATCTTTATGGTTTTATAGTATACATAATATTATGTGTCATTTTGAAATTTAATCTTTAAATTTACGGTTTCTTACTACTCGTAGACCAGAACACAGAAATCGTTTTTTTTTGTGCATTTTATTGAAAATTACATTTTAAGGATGCGGTTAGTGAACATTAATTCGGGATATGACTCCAATTAATGGTTTTACACTTCCTCTTCCTTATTGTTTCTCCATCTTACATTTTTCTACATCCTCTTGATGTACTGTGGGTTGGCATCTGTTAGCTGACCCGCAAACTTATACAGATGGTTTATATGCAATTACGGTATATTCGACCGTTTCTAGTTTATCTGTCTAGTGTTCTCGCCAACATTCAGGCAAAATTACGAAGCTGAGCTCAATTCTGTATTTTACAATGTCAAAGGACATTTTACCTAAATGTTCAGAAAATTACCGACAAATATTAGGTACAACTCCTTACATAAAACCTCACGTGTTGAAGTACTGTGCCAAAGTTTTTTCCACATCACGTAAACAACTTTTGTCATATCATATTCATTGACGATACGTTATTAGTTGTTTATCTGTCAGCAGCCTGATAACAAAGGTTTAATGGAATTATGATTTCAGTAAAGTGCAGTCTGGATGCTTGCATTAACTCTATGGTTAAAAAGGTGCAGTGGTATGATTTCCTTTCAGCAATAAAAAAATGAAACGTACTGTACTTACTACGGAAGCAATAACCTTTTAACCGATTCCCAACAAGTTAACATGTTTTTACGTTTAACTTCTGGTTTACTTCACTGCTAAAATTTAACTTTATGATGTTATTTGCACATTTTTTGAATATTTATGCTTTAATAATTCCATTCGTGCAAAATTGCAATTGCGGCCTCTTCAGTAGTTAAAGATTTTTTGCCATCTTTTGATTTAATATAAATATATATTTAACCATATATAACATCAAAGTAAACTATCTAGGATTTGCAGATGACCTAGCGTTTCTAACCAATAACATCGCAGAAACTAGAATCCAAGTAACTTCATTGGAAGAACTAGCCGGAAAAATAGGCCTAAGAATACCATATGAAAAGACTAGAATAAAGACCATAAACCCCCTGGTATTGAATCAAGTAATCATAAATGGACACTAGGTCGAGCTAGTTAAACGGTTTAATATAGGAGAAAATATCACACATGACCTCAAAGAAAAGATATATTGGAAACAAGGAAAACATAAGCTCAGTTATGCACAAAATACCACCAAAAAAACATATAACAAAAGATGCGTCTCAGTAGATACCAAACTCAAACATTACAAAACTATAATCAGACCTATAATATCATATGGCAGCGAAACAGTCTTCAAACTAAGATCCAGCATTTCCTGCTCAGCAGAGGTGCAAAGAATAGAAAGAAGAAGTCTAAGAACATACATAAATAAAAGACGACTTACTGATGGGGGGAGAATGGAGACTGATACCAAACCAAGAGGTCCATGAAGACGTAGAACCAGCTCTAGACTACTTTAGAAAGAAAATAATCTCCTTCTTTGAACGCATTATAACAACAGAACCGAACAGGCTCGTCAGGAAACTGGCCGAGAAATACTGGAAATGTCCAAAATACCGACCAGGATAACCGAAATTAAACAAGATATGTAAGAACTAGAAATCACAATAGAAGATTTACGAAACAAAACTGACAATATAAAAATACTAAAAGAAGCAAACTCCAGATTTAAAATTAAAGAAAAGGAAACAACGAGGGCTTGTTCAGAGGAACTCAAAAAAGCAAGATCGGACAGAATGAAGAAGTATTGGGAAGCAATCAAGAAGTAAAATAAAAAGAAAAAGTGAACCAGAGTTGACTAAAGTGGTCCAATGCGACCTAAAAAACCTCAAAAAAAAAATGTATGTAAATATATATATATATTGTTAACTGTATTGTATTTTGGTTAAACCACTATACTCATCGCTTTTATTATTAAGTCTGTATTTACTAGTAACGCTTGTTAAATTTAAAATTGTTACAGTTACGGCATCTAACAAACAAGTCTGGTATAAAAATTTGCTTTGAAAGAAAAATTCAAGTGTGCTAGGGACGTTCGGAAAGTTCTCTGCCTGTCACGGAGACGGCGCAAGTTTTACCAAATATTGATGATATTTTTGAAATACTTACATTACTTGCTTATTTGAGGCGATTGAATAAAACAAAAGTCTGAATTTTCTGAAAAATAGTACTTTATTTTAAAAGAATTAACCCGGGTAGACGTATAAAAAAAGTTAAGATTCAAGTTTAAAGAATTCTTCCTGTTAGTTTTCGACGGCAAAAAAGTGGGTTACCTTCACATCCATTTCATATGATGGCCGCTCGGAACGCCCATCATTTTTGTGACATCGGATTTTTGTGTCGTCACAAAATCCGAAATGCAGCATTGAATGATGGGCGACTGAAGGTACGTGAGCTTGCTAACGGTGCGGCATTTGTTGAACGTCTACAAAAAGATGTTTAGAAGTCTTTAAACTCGATCATATTAGTTACTTTAACTTTTTATTGCCATAAAAAGTTGGTTAAACCACTACACTTATCGCTTTCCTTATTAAATCAGAAACAGATTTTGCTTGTTATTCTTTAGAGTGGTTCTGTCATGTTTTAAAATAACTTGTAACGCGTATCAAGGTTCTTAATGCTGTTACAGTAACGGCATCTAACAAACAAGTCGAATATAAAAATAATACTTTGTTTTAAAAGAATTAACCCCGATGGACGTATAGACAGATTTAGATTCCGGTTGAAATTGCTTCACCTTCGTTTTCAGCTGTAAAAAGTGGGAATTTAAACTTGTTTCACCTGCGACACCATATAAAACACCATTAAATGCAGCAAAAAGTACGCCAAAGAAGGCGAAAACGGTTCTGTTTTAATAAAAAATAATTGATACGGTTTTTGGGAATTGTGTTCATAGACTACTTGTATTTGCTTCACTACTGGACCGATTGAAAGGCGCTATTCAGATTAGATGTCTGTCCAAAAAGAAATCGCTCTTTTATCACGATAATGCGCCGGCATATACATCTCAAATTCTTGCTGCAAAACTCCATGACCTTTACTTTAAGTCCTTCCACATGCGCCATATTCACCGGATTTGACACCCAGCAATACTTCTTCTTCCCAAACCTGAAATTTCTCGCTGGATATGATTCATTTCAAAGGAAGAAGTCAAATATGAAACAATCGTTTATTTTACAGAGTTGGACATATCGCAATACATTGAGAGTTTTAAGAAGTTGAAAAGTCGATGCTCTAAACGTATTGAAGTACAAGATGAATACTTGAAAAGTTTTTTTTTAGAATTATGAAAAATGCTGTTTCCTTTGTCTGGACGAGAACTTTCCCAATGTCCCATGACAAATCAATGTTGTTTAAATAAATAATATTGATTCTAATGATAATGGATGTTTTAATACTGGTGATTAAAGGATGTTTACAAAAATTATGTATTTTAATTGAAATTCACTAAGTATTTTAATAAATAAAATATTCGTTTTCGATAATAAAGATTATGTTCTTTACTGATTATTTGTTTAAAGTTTTTTTTAAATTTTGGTTTACAAAACCAATGTTTTTCTTAACTACATTAAAATATATTTTTTTATTTCTTATGATGTTTATTTATCTTTAGTACGTTATATTTTCCCAATAATTTATTAGGTATGCAATACAGTTACAAAAAAGCAGAGTAATATAATTAAATTAAAATAATCATGAAGAGACAGAGAAAAAAAAAAATAAAATCAAAGATCACTTAAAAAGCTAATAAAAATTTAATGATTTATGTGAAGACCTAATTTAAAACAGGTTTAAATGCAATGAATTAAATTTTTTTTCAATGTTTGTTTAATTTTTGGTGAAAAAAAGCTAAAAAGTTAAGCGACACTGAAAAAAGATTAATTAATGAAGTCGATTGATTAATGAGAGAATATGTTAATTTAGAAATTTCATGAATTCAAACGTCTTTCTTAATTCTATGAGTGTATCTAATTTTGTATTAAATTAAAAAAACGTGAAAAAATTATTTAATTTTTGTGAAATAATGTATTTATTATTAGTTTAAGAAATCTCACCATTTATGATTTATGGTTTTCTATTTCTTTTCATTTTAAATTAAGTATTCTATTAATCCTTTCAATAGATAGTATACGATAAAATCATAATGCGTCTACTGTTGTAGTTTCATACACTCTAATTAGCTAATAATGAAAATTAGGATATGATGATAATTAATTTCTTTTGTAAAAAAAATTGATGTTAGAGACGAACTGATGTAATTGAGTCATCTACAGAAAAAACATTTTAAAACATTCCTATTACTATTACAGATTGCATTTACATAGTCACGCGCGCGCGCGCACCCACACACACACACAGTGAGAAAGAAAGTGAGACGAAGTTACAGTACACTACTAAAGGAAGTGCCGAATCATCGTAATTACAGTTTATTTTTTAATTTATTATTTTGAAGCGAAATTAATATAAAATTGCACTTATTGCTAAGAAATCCATATAACTTAATTAAAAAGTCCATTGCGACACTTCTACGGAGACAAAATACTTGTAATAATATTTTATTTATTATTTAAATTGTCATAATCTATTTTACAATTTTTTTTTTTTTTACCGACCTTATAAAAGAGTTTATAATCCATTGAAAAAACCATACATTGAAATCGGTATTAGAAATCCTAGATAATTTTGGCGAGGGTTTTAAGAGAAAGCGGGAGAAATTTAACGATAAAAATTACTGAATGATGAGAATGTAAACCCACGAACAGAATTTTAAACGTTTTCAAACGGAGACAGTACCGCCCAGAATGACACATATAACGGAACTGCAACACGTTGAAGGTTTGCCAAAATATCTTGAAGGGCTTGACCAGTCAGATAAAATGGTTTTACTCAAGCTGAAATTTTCTATTAAAGAAAGTATTTAAGTTAAAAAAACTAAGGGTCAACAGACATTATTTAAAAGAGAAGAAGTTATCAACTTTTTTTAATTTATTGTTTCCTACAAATTACATTATCGTCATTTTAGTCCACTTCATTAAATATAAAAAAACCGAGAATTTTCTTTTGTATATAGAAAATATTATAAAGGTTCACGATATTTTAAAGTAATATTTTACAAACTCGTGTTAACTCTTTAACAGGAATTAAAATCCTTTCATTTAGATAAAAAAGTAAGTACCTAAAATGAATAGTGCAGAATACAAAACGATCTTTGTCAAGACACAAAGGGTTATCATATTTTATTTCTAAATAGTAATTTTTTCTTGAAATTACTGGTGACGAAAATCAGATTAAAGTTCTCTGAGATTAAAATATTCCGTTAATCGCTGTAAGATTAACAAATGAATGTATCGTTTGTGAATTGAGTACTTCAGTAAGAAAATGAGCTATCAGATTATTGTTTAGAGTGGGTAAGTGTGATCCATTTAGACCGATCTTCAGCAAACTCAAACTTCCAGTATTTCCGTGCCTTTTGAAATTATGTTGAATATTCAAACGTTTGTAATAAATTACTTAAAAATCTAAAAGATCTTCCGATTAATATATTTAAAATTAAACTTAAAAGTTCTTTTACAAAAATTAGAGAATAATTCTACATGAAAAATTAGGGTAAATGAATAAAATTAACACTTTCCTCCCATATCTAAGTATTGATGGTACTGCATTTAAAATTATTTAAAGTATTATCTGATAATTTTAAAAATATATACGATTACCGCTATTAATATAGTTTAGATAAACCTTTAGCACTTTTTTTTCACAAAAATATTTTTAAGAATGACAGTCATTTTTAGAAATAACATATTCGTTCTCGAATTCTATTGAAAATTAACCGTAACTTTATGAAATTGTATAATTTCTTAATACTTCATAAATAATTCAATTCAAAAATAATTTTTATTAGTCCTTAGAACCTAACAATGTCCTTTTGGTTATATTGTTCCAAAAATTATTTTAATTATTAATAAGAAATTACTTAAATTATTTAGACGCAGGTTAAAGTTTAATGAAATTCTGCGGTGTTCAGAAGAAAAAAAAAAGAATCAAAGTTTTGAATTTTTTTGATACGGAATATTAAAAACTAGGAAAGATAAAAAGTTTAAAGTAAATTAAGGAATAATCCTGTAAAAAAAATTGTGGCAAATTCACTATAAAATAAAAAATAGCACAGTGGGTTATTTATATTAAGGCACAGATGGCTGGTTAATTTTGTAATGAAAGAAAGTTTAAAGAGTGAAAACTTTAAGCGGAGTAAAAGTGTAAAATACATTAAGGAAGTAATTTTAGTTGTAAGTTATGTACACGTTATCCTGGCACATATCATAAGATTGAGAAGTGCAATAAATCAGCTAAATAGCAATTGATTTCTGCAGATAAATAATAGCATTCGTGGGAATCAGTGAAATATTCAATTATTATACGTATTCAAAAGAAGAAAGTATCGATGAAACAAATATTAACTCAAATTTAAAATAAAAAAAATGATTTAATTGGCTTTAAATATCCACTTTGTGTAAGTCAGCATAAAAAAAAAATTGAATATTTTTTACTAATTATTCATTAATAATAAGTTAAAAATAAATAAGTTAAAATAAGTTATAAATAAGTTAAAAACTAATATTTTATTTTTCATTTTATATATATATTGTTACCATATATATGTCTAATTTAGTATTGGCGGCCGAAATGGTATAGCAACTCAGATGCGAACGGGCGCGCAGTATACGGATTCGCGGAGAATCCGCGAGAACAGCATCACTCCCACCGCGCAGTTCTCCCACCATAGCGGCGCTGCAGCCTTCTCAGGCTTCAGTAAAAGAGTGTATGCACGAGAATGAATTTTCAGTTCACCGTCAACCACCACCTGGAGAAGACCAACAAGAAGAAGATGATGGAAGAAGACAGAAGAAGTTCTCCAGCCGGCTCAACGAGGGACCTCCTAGCAGATGCCAACATTCCCGCCGGAGCAGCAGGCCGCCTAGCCGGCCCGCCGAGGAAGCTGCTCGACACGGACGCTACCTTCCCACTCCCGCTCGCTGGGCTTCAATTGCTCTGGCCGGCGGATTGAGCAGCAGTAGCCGGCCCACCGTGGGATCGCTCGGGAAGAACCACCTCGGCCGCGCCGGCGAAGGACGGCCGACACTGCGGGGGCCACCACTGCCACGCTGTACTGGAAACCCAACTACCGCTGAGCGAAAGCACGGTCGGACTTCAATGTACGAGCCGCAACTCCCCGACTTCGCCGGAGACCAGCTTCCGGATCCAACAGCTCTTCTCAAAGAGTTTTTGCTAAAGCTGAAAACGGCCTTTTCAGGGCCACCAAGGTTATGGATTACGCACCGTCGAAGCCATTCGACGACAACAGCCCCTCTCAGGGCTACCTTAAGGTTAGAAATTACAACAAGCTGTCAAAACCAATCTACGACAAAGATGGCCCTTTTCAGGGCCACCATACGGTTAATAAGTGCCACGTGCCGTCGAAGCCATTTGGCAACAATATATATATATTTTATTTCATTTTTTAAAAATAGTTGGGTTAAAAACATTTAATATTAAACACGCCTTGCGTATGAAAAATGACGTTGAAAAATCTTTAAACAGTATAGGGAATGATTCAAGAAGAAATGAAAATAATTTAGGTACTAGTTCTAGAAGTTGAAAGAAATAAAAAAGTTCATACAAACATACGTTCAAAATTAGTTATCAAGTTACGGCTAGCGAAAAGTTTCGCCTGTATGTCAGTTCCCCTCATAAAATGAGGTCATACAGAAATTATTAAGACTTTTTTTAAGAGATAAACTTGATAGATTCTTGTCTTTTTTGATCTGAATCGAATAAAACAGGTCCCAAAACTGTATTTCCTGCAGTTTTCATGATATCCAACGTAAAACAGAGAAATTTGATGTGGACACTATATGACTTCCTTGTTCTTCTATTTAATTACATGTACACATTTTTGCTGCACTTCATTTAAATTTATTTCATTTGAAAGTGAGATACAATCCTCCAGTTCTTTTATAAAAATGGACAGTTACAATTGCTAAAATATTCATTTTTATTAACATCAAATATTTGTACAATTATTAATTCAACAATCTTATCTGAAATGTTAGGTTAGAATAAAATTCCCTTGATTATTCTTTAAATAAATTGTTTACTAAGTAATCCAATAATAAAAACTCTTTATTCTACACTGTAAAAATTAATATTTGTAACAGTGTATTCTACACTGTCAAAATTAATATTTGTAACCATTATAAAGGAGTTCACTAAACGGAATTGTTAAATTATTATCAACTTTTATTTATACGACACACCAGAAATCTTGTGCATATTACACACAAGTGAAAAAAAATTTTCAACAATACTTTAAATTGAATGCAATTCAAAAATGTATTTTATTTTTCTGTCAAGTAATTAAATAAAATGATTTTTGTTTTTTAATATACATTTTAATAAGAATTTGCTAAGAAAAATTAAAAAAAATACGTTTGTAAATTATAATTTTCAATTAATATCAAATAATCTGATGTTTCACCAACTCTCTTACACATACCCGTACGTAATAATGCCTATTGCATATACATGGTTTAAAAGGTACATAAAATTTTATTTCACTAACAACTTCGGATTTTTTCATATTTCTTTTTTTATTGTTATTATTGAACAATTATTATTTATTGTAAAACAATCATATTTTTACAATCACGGGTTAATAATTATTTTTATTTTTTTTTTTGTCTTCAGTCATTTGACTGGTTTGATGCAGCTCTCCAAGATTCCCTATCTAGTGCTAGTCGTTTCATTTCAGTATACCCTCTACATCCTACATCCCCAACAATTTGTTTTACATACTCCAAACGTGGCCTGCCTACACAATTTTTCCCTTCTACCTGTCCTTCCAATATTAAAGCGACTATTCCAGGATGCCTTAGTATGTGGCCTATAAGTCTATCTCTTCTTTTAACTATATTTTTCCAAATGCTACTTTCTTCATCTATTTGCCGCAATACCTCTTCATTTGTCACTTTATCCACCCATCTGATTTTTAACATTCTCCTATAGCACCACATTTCAAAAGCTTCTAATCTTAATAATTATTAATAAACCAAAAAAAATGTTTAAAAAAATTTGTTTAAATAAAAAAGGAGATGAATTCTGATTTGAATCGATGTACCTTCCCCTTATAGATCCAAATATTTCATTAATTAAAATTTAATTTGGCTATAACTCTAGAACAGATGAAAATAATTACCACATCGTTGAAAAACTCTCAATGATGGCTTATTATTGAAGGTAAGAAAAAGTCCAAAAACTAATTTTTTTTTGGATTTTGGGCTTATTTGAACACTTATGGTTCAGTTCATTGCAATCAAAAGGGAAGGTGCACAACTAGATGTTACAACATTCCTAAATCCAAAACATCAACATCCTACATCTAATCGTTTTTGAGTTATGCGAGATACGTACATACATGCATACGTCACATGCATATATGTATACGTACAGACGTCACGCCGAAACTAATCAAAATGGATTCAGGGTGGTCAAAATGGATATTTCCGTTTAAAATCTGAAAACCGAAATTTTTCGTGTTCACAACATTTCCTTTACTTCGTACAAGGAAGTAAAAATTAGGTAACTAAAAACACATAATTTTTTTTGTTTGAAGTAATAATTTTGTTAACCGACTGAAAAATGAGTACATTTTATTATGAAAACTTGTAGAGAATTTAATTCTGAAAAACTCTACTAACAAAGGTTATGAAAAAAACAAACCAATAAGTTTTTATTAAAAGGTTTTATTTAACTCGCTTTAGGAATAATCAAATGTTGCAACTGCTATATCTTTTGATCTATCGTATGAAAATCAATAAAATTTGGTACACGTATGCAACTTCGTTGACAATACAGCACTACGGCACTACGGTGTCGGAATTTGATATGACCAACTCCTACGCCCCCCCCCCCCCCCGCCGCGATAACCCTACGCTAAATTCATGCATTTAGTTGAAAATTTTCATTTCTCAAGAACTATCGTGTGTAAATGATTGAAATTTGGTACACGTATGTAACTTCGATGAGTAAAAATAAATATTTTTACTTTTTTTTAGTCGTAAAAAAAATATAAAAAACAAAACAAATTACAAAAATATATTTGATTACATATAAAAAATTATTTTTTAAAAAACCTTTTATTTAAGTAATATTAATATTAACATTAATAAAAAAAAGTAAACAAATTAGAAAAACCCTCTAAAAAGTAAAAAATAAGAATTAAATCAAATTGAGAATTTTAAACAAAAAAAATATAACACATTATCAAATATAAAAATGCACTGAAAAGTAAAAAATATATTATATAAATATCTAATAAATAACCAATAAATAAATGTAATAATTATTAAATTTTAAAATTAAAAGTAATGAAATTATTTAATTAAATAAAAGCGTGTAATTTTTTTTTTGTATTTTTTATTAGAAACAAAATAGAACAAAGCATAACGCAAAAATATTATGACTGTAAAATTAGAAACGGCTGTCTATAGTACAATAAATTTAGACCTTTGAGAAATTAAAATACTTTTAATTTATTTTAAATAAAGATTTGTATTAATTTACATTAAATGTTCGAAAATTGCAACACTGTCATCGATGCACTTTTCAACTAGTTTCCTTACATTTTATGTCGCCAAACTTTGCGTTCCTTTTTAAGGGCAGCAGCACTGAGAATGCGAGCGATCAGTTAATCACGTGCTTCTACTTTTTACTTTCATATCTCACACTTCATCCGTCTCTATAAACAGTAATCTAAGAGAATAAGATCCGGTGATCTATGCGGCTAATTTACCGGTCTACGTCCAATCCATATACTAGTAAATTTCTCATCTAAGAATTGACTTACTTCATACGTGAAATGCGTTCGTTCTCTATCAAGATGATAGAACATTTTAGTTCCTTTCCGCAACAAGAAATTTTTAAACACTGTAAGAAATTCATCGTTTAAAAATGTTAGATAATTTCCCAACGACACATTGTTCTAGTATAAATGGGTCCAGTGGTCCACGGTTGTAAATCATGCCACCAAATGCACATCGAAAATAGTTTCTGGAAATTTGATTCAACTATAGCATGTGGGTTTTCTTTCGCCGATGTGAATTCCGTTTGTTTTTTATGCCATTACGGGTAAAACTTCGTCCGAAAATAGTATGAACTGTATAAAGTGTTAATTGTTGTTAAATCTCTGACAAAAAACTGCAGTCATCTGGCACCGTCACCAAGCAGGAGATGTTGAACTTTCTGAACATCATAAGGTCGCAGTCGGACGCAGACACTAAACGTACTCCATTCTTTATGGAATGTTGAATAGGGTTTATTTGCGGAATGTTGAGCAGGGTATAAATTCTTCTCGTTGTAGACCATCTGAAGAATATTTTCCCTTTCACCACCATGTACCGGTTGACGTTCAGATGAAATATGAGCGCTAGGACGTGTATCATTCACACAAAGATTATTAAAAATTCAAAAAAAATACTTTACGATTAGGAACTACTCGTCCAGGATCTATGTACATAAAAGTTGTTAATTTTTAGTTTTATAAACTTTATTATATAATTTTTCTCACGAGTAATTCTCTACAAGTTTTAATAATAAAATTTACGCATTTATTTGTCATTTAACAAATTTATTGTACTTCAAACCCAAAAATCTTTCCTCACAAATATTTTTTGTTTTATCGTTAGATATATCATGCAAATTAGGGGAGGTTCTGAGACTTTTTTCTTCGTTTTTTTAGAATAAAAAACATTAATTTACCCCTTATATAACGCCTGAAAAATTTCACGGGGGAAACTGAAATTCGGACGAAATATTTTGCTAACCCATACCTCGATATCAAAGCAATTTTGGACTTATATTTTTATGAATGTTTTCCTTATTTCAAGGTGTAGAATCAGTAGTGGCAGCTCGTAGAATTAATGCTGTTCCTGAAAGTTTTTTCTGGGCCTTTTTAAGGCCATGGTTAAATTTTTTTGTAAAATAAAAGAACTGAAAAAATGAATCAAATAGAATACCTGGAAGCAGGATAATATTCTAAATCTACACTTTATCAAATTCAAGAATATGGTACACAGTTTTTACACACATTGTGCTTAAATAAATAATAAAATGTCAATATATATAATATTTTTTAGTATTATTAGATAGTAACTTAATAAATTGTCCGCTTAAAATCACTATAATCCAATGGTGCTTAATTTAAATTTCTATTTACACAGAAACAAATATATAATTAATTTTTACTAATTACCTTCTCTTTCGCTATTCCAGCGTGTTTTTGGACAGATTTGGCAATCAAAGAGCCCTTGCTTTCCGCCATCTTCTGACGACTACTGAAAAAACAACTAAATCACTTTCATATTCCTTCCACCGACTAAACTAGAAAAGGGAATGAACAAGGAACGTTCTATACACACGCGGAATAAAAAAAAACTACCTTCCACCAGCACGTCAGGGTCGGCACTGCGGGAGCGACAGTGCTATCTCTCCCTTGCAGATCAAAGTTTACATTATGCTATCTGAAAAGTGAATAATTTGAGAGATAAATGGTTAAAGCTATATCAAACAAAGTAACTTGAAGTCATATTTATACATAACCATATAAAGCCTTTTAATATTAATAAAACATAAAAGAGACATAATTTCAATGAGTATATCGAGGGACTGCAATGGGGATCGAGTGCAGCTTCCTATGTGCGCGTGCGCATAGTAGCCTAACACCACGCCGCTGGAAATGTGAAGAGCACAGTTCCATACAAAGATTTTTGTATCTTTTTCATAAACTGGGAGATAGCATTAAGCTTAAGGATTATATATTGTACAAGTATAAAGAAAGAATTAAAGAAAAACGGACTCATTATATTAAATGTTATCGATAATATCAAGCGGAAATAAGGGGTGCTGCAGTTCCACAGTGCCTATACGCAAGCCGCCACTGAGAACTAATAATCAAATTATTTCCCTTTCTTTCTGAATCATTCTGTACATGATTATTTTTCGTTTCAAAAATCCTCTATATAAGTTATTTGAACGTAGCTTTCTGCTAGATCCAACGGAGAAACCACCTGTGTAATACAAAAAAAAATCTGAATCGGTGAATTATTGTTGCGTTAGAAACAAATAAAGCATTCGAATCGGATTGAGAACCTTGTTTTCTTTTTTTAAATCGATTAAAACATTAGGAATAAACTACGTAATATATTTCAAAGGTAAGAGAGAGTATCATTTAATTCAAAGCAAAAATGTCCGTAATCTCTTCATTTATTAAAGATATAAATGGTAACCCTGGGGTATTAGATATTCAGATCAAAGTTTACATTATGCTATCTGAAAGGTGAATAATTTGAGAGTTAAATTATTAAAGCTATATCAAACAAACTAGCTTGAAGTCATATTTATACGTAACCGTATAAAGCCTTTTAATATATATTAAAACATAAAAGAGAGATAATTTCAATGAGTATAATCGTAGTTATATAACTGAATATATAAATATGTTTTGTAAATATATATTTTTAAACGTTTTTCACAAAAGCTTTATTTTATCTTTATTTTTTTATAATTTTTTTACAGGATTCTAAGATAGGGATTTACCAAAAGATGTGGAGATATATGGAAAGCAAAAGACCATCAGTATTCGTATCCTCATACGAGGATGGAGTTAAAAGGGTTCTTGAAGGTAATTACGCTTTCCTAATGGAATCTACTATGTTGGATTATGCGGTTCAAAGAGACTGTAATCTGACACAAATCGGTGGTTTACTCGACTCAAAAGGATATGGAATAGCAACACCAAAAGGTAAATTATACCAAAAACTTAATTTCTAATTTATTTTTACCTTTTCTCCTTTTTTAATTAATTTATATGATGTATTTTTAATTTTGTTTTTATAATACAAGTAATTTTAAAAAGAATGAAATAATAAAGATTAACTATAAGAATTACTTGTTAAAGACATCACAGCTTAATGATACGTAATGTAATAAAACTATACGTAACCATGTGAGCTTATGTAAATATTTGTTCTTAAATTTTTACCGTAATTTTTTATGCAAAGCCTAGACAACAATTAAAATATTTACTAGATTTAGAATTATAGAAGATAATGAGAGATTTCTTTCTATACCAAAAGCATACTCTTCCATATTGACGCATTAATTGACCAGTAATAATGATCCAAATTTTGTATAACAGGTATTCATGATTAATTCGTGGTTAAAATTCTCTAAAATTAATTTTTAAATTATTAAAATCTTTACTACAAGCCAGCTTATTCCAGCTATTATAAGCTGAAAATTCAACAATACAACAGAGGAAACTGCAACACCAAACCTGTTTACGTTGTGCTAAATATCATTACTTATAAATAGCACAATCGCTTTATTGTTTGTATACTGATAAACTTAGTTCACTGTATCTCAACAAGAGTTAAAAGTTACTCGCTCATAAAATAATGGTCGCTCATAAAAATCAAAGGCGGTATTTGTGTATTCATCTATTATACTATTTTTAATTTATACAATATCGGAACGAACGTACAAGTTTTTATTTTAATTTTTAGAAATAACCATTTCCGATAGATACAGATTATTTCTTGGAAAGTTTTGTTGAAAATCCCTTATGCAAATAGCTAATAAATTTGGGAGATATAAGGATAAAAGATGATTTGTTAATAACGCAGTTATTAAAATATATTTTGTGAGCGCGTTTTATACGACTGTAAATTCAAATTATGTAGATGAAAAAGTAGATAAACTACTACTTATTTTGGTGTACCTTTTTTTTTAATATAAATGTCAGCATAAAATGATTGAATAATTTAACAAAAAACTGATTAAGGAGCAAAATAAGACAACCTTAAATTTTTTAATATAATTATGAATAGTTATTAAGCTTTAAATCTTTCTGCCAAGATATATCGTACAAACTATCTCTTAATCTTAAAATATCAAAATTATTGCAATAAACACACTTCTTTTAACATATAAAATCGATTTGTATTCTACACAGAAATTTTATTTTTTATTTAGCATTTCATTCTTTTATTTATATTATTCTATTTTTTTGTAATAGATCGATTTAAAAACAAAATAATACAATTATAGAAATGATTGTATAGATTTAATAATACAAAATAATAAAGTATTTGTATAAGTAAAAAATAATATTATCTGTAGAAATATTAAATATAATGAATTTGAAAAAGATCATAAATATTGTATGATAAATACTTAAATTAAAAATAACTGAAGTATTAAAAATGTAATATAGAAAAATAATAGGTGTTACAGTATTTTTCATGAGAAGTGACTGCATTAGTGACGTCAAATTCATAAAGCAAGTTTAATTCCACAAACGTCCTGTAATTCAGTTTTTGCAATCTAGTACGTTTAGCTAGATTCCTAACTAGAATCTATACCGGTATTATAAATAGTATAAATAAGAAGTTCCAGTGAATCAACTGCATTTCTATTCAAAAAATTAAAAAAGTTCTTTCCAAATTTGTTAGTATAAATATAGAAGATGCACACCACGAAAGGGCTACACATATACACATTAATATTTTCAATAAATTAAAAATTTATACATAAATGACTTTCAGTATGTTATTTGAATCTTAAACAGCCCTAATTTGAAATATAAAAAATGATTTAATTCAAAGTCTAAGATAAACTTTACAAAAATGTATTACAATAACATTATCTATAACAATTAATTGATGGGAATCGAACCCAAGACCAGTTAATTTAAATCGAGTGGTAACAACTAAATAAAATGATCTGCCGGTCCAGTTATTTAGGTTAATATCAGCTCACCTTATTTTGCAGGAAATAACTCATTCTTTAGCTACTTTCGATACTAAACAATATTCATATTATCCTCAAAGTATACTTAACGTATGTATTCTACGAGATCCAAATTTAAATTTATTATTACATTAATTTTATAAAAAATTTCAAAATTATCAATTAAAACAAGCATTTTGTACCGCAAATGATAGTATTTACTCTAAAATTAAAACTTTTTTCTCTACAAAACACATTTCATTGTTTAAAAAAAATTTCAACAGAAGCTTTTAACGCTCAAAAATGTGTCCAAAAGAAAAAGAATATAGGAGCTTTAAAAGACTTGAACTTTTGTAGAGATGATTGCGCTTTTAAATACAAACTCAGGCGTGAACACTGAATAATTCAAGAGTGAGAAATGTCAGTGGAAATTTCAACCACCACCTTACTTTCAGTCGGTTTACAATTTAAATTAAGCCTATTATAAAGGTGCTGGGAAAAGTAAGATGAACTTAGGCTATTTTACTGCCGTCTCTTTAAACCACCACACTCAACTGAAGTTAATCGTACGACCACAACCATATAAAGGATTTATTTCACGGCCAGTGAAGATGTAAATGTCAAGGATCGAGTTCGTAATGAAACGATTCAATTTCATTATACCTTAAATGTGTTTTATAAACCTTCAAAAATACCGTAAAAATCGATTGAGTTGGTCATTGTTAAAGGGAGATATGTAAAAAAAATTGTTTCTGAAGAAAAAATAAAATTTTTATTGTCAGTTAATTTATTCTTACCGTAAAATTTTAAACGTAGACTTGTTTAGAATACCATTTCGGCACATTTTTATTAAAAAAAAAATTGAATATTTATTTTTCCGTGGCACCAGAATAAACTTTTTCATAAGAAAAAATACAATACGTAAGATAAAATAACTACATAAAAATATAATTTTATATCCTATTCAAATAATTTTGTAATAATTATAATAATATAAATACCGGAGGGTAATTTCTTAATGTAAAAAAGTCCGACGCTGAACAATTTGTAAAACAAAATACATTAGTTCCCAATAAAAAAGGTGTAATACCTTTATTTAATGTTTCTAATAAGATTTTATTATTATTATTATTATTATTAAACACCTTTGTAACGTTACGCTACTTTTCGCAGACCACGACGTGGAGCGCGCCCAACTGAGGCTCAGCCGAGCCATCCACAGTCAGTGTCTGGCTGGACGACCATGGGTTGTCTCTAGCTCTCATCCCAACCCCGTAGGGAAATGTCACTTGCGGTCGCCACCCCCACCCCCCCCGATCATAGCTCTGATGGGCTTTAACAGGAGTGTCTCTAGCCCTCAACAAAACGGACATTGTGGTTCGAACAAAGACGCGTATCGACACCCTCCTCTCCCTGCGGGTCAGGATGAAAGTTGTCGAGACCAATCCGGCCGCAATGTCCCTCGGTATGAAGATTGACCGGAAATTCAGCTTTGCTGAGCACCTTCGGAGAGCCGCTGACAAAGCTGTGAGAGCCATAACTGCTCTCAGCCGCTCATGGCGAATATCAGCGGACCGAACGCCAGCAGACGGCGATTTCTGATGTCCACGGTGCATTCCGTCCAGTTATACGGGGGGCGGAAGTGTGGACCCAGGCATTAAGAGTCGAAAGAAACCGGAAGCGGCTCGCGCAGGTGCAACGCACCGCGATATCTTTCAAGTCGTTTCCGCGTATCGGACGGTTTTCCAACCTGCAATAGTGGTGATCGCCGGCGTCATACTCATTGCTATTTTTGCAAGGGAGCGCCAGACGACCTACAGGAGGCAACGGGCAAGCGAAGACCGGGAAACTATTGCCAACGAGGAACGCACTCTCACATTTTTCGCACGGCAACAGACCTGGGACCACGAGACCAGAGGACGATGGACCGCAATGCTTATCCCTCTGGTCAGATCGTGGACGGAGCGTCGGCATGGAGTGGTGGAGTACTACATGACCCAGTTTTTAACGGGTCACGGGTACTTCCGTACTTACCTCGATGTCATAGGGAAAGCGCCGTCCACCGACTATCTCTATTGCCCCAGTGTACGGGACGACGCCGAGCACACCTTTTTCAAATGAGCTCGGTGGGCGGCAGATCGAGGGACATTAGAGGCGGATATCGGAGCACTGAGACCCACAATGTGGTTGCGATGATGCTCCGTGACCTGAGCAACTGGGACAGTGCTCCCCGATTTGTCGGGAGCATTCACAGGACCAAGGATGACCTGGATAGTCCTGAAAATTAGGTAGCGGCCTTCTCAGACTAGTATAGGAGGACTCAGCCGGAAATAATGTGTTAAACGAATCCGTGTCGAGTCCTGGTAGAACGGGGGGTGGTTTTAGTCGCTAGTCTGCTGATGGTGACTGGATATTACCATCAGTGGGAGCCCGACACGCCGTGCGTAAATGCATTTTCTCCTCCATCCGCAAAAAAAAAAAAATATGTATATTATTATTACTAAATAGCTTATTAATAGTTATTGGTATTTATCGTTAATAAATGTTGTGATATCAAACAGAAAATACCAAATTATACTTTCTTAACATCTATCATTTTCGTCCAATTCACCATCACCACTATTTTTCGTAGTGGCACCTTTTTTTTTGACGACGTTTCTGTTTTATTGACAAAATTACAGCATTAAAAATACGGAGAAAGGTTTTCTAATTCAACTTGAATTTGAGTTACTCGAGATCCCACTTCATTTGATAAATCTGAGACAACAATTCGTATAGCCAAATTTAAATCTATTTGTCACTATTACTGATTCTACTATGTCTCTAACAACAAGTTTACTTTGTTGAACGCGTGTGCATTCAAACGGTTTATAAGTAACTATCTTGAACGGGGTTCTTCTTTCATTCCGCTATTTGACAAAAAGAATTCTTTACACGTCTGAATTCTCCACTTTTTCTGTTCTTTTGGCTTTCAAATGTAAAAAAATCCTTTGTGTTTTTGTCAGTGAAGTCATTCGTAGCATTAAATTTCCTTTTTATCTGTGCGTATCGTTTGGAACTGGAAATTCTATCGATTCACTAAGAGAGTCGGTGATACACCCAAAACCATTGTCTTATAGCAAGAAAGAGTGTTCTCAAATAGGAAAATTTTAAATCTATCTCTGTCAATTAAATTCAACAAGAATTTAAGTAGCATGTGATTTTTATCTTGGCTACCCGTGCCTATACTAAATAAAGTTATGTTTTTTATACCGAGAGAAATTTCATTTTCAATATTCCTTAATAAATGAGCATATTTCGTTAGGAGATGTTTTGCCTTTCTCTTCATAATATCACTCAAGTTTAGCTTGGTTTTTCTTTAAATCATGAATACAAAAGACAAATTTCCCCATTTATTTCAAATAAAGTATTTATTAAACCTGAATGAACGATATGAGAACGTTTTCTATGAAATTAAGCTATACACATGAACTTTAATCATCGCTGTTTTATTTTTCATTTTTAAAGTGTACCTGCCCTTCCCGACAAACTTCTGCACGTACGTCAAACATCAACCGAATGAATACTTAAAAATTTTGTGATTACAATTCAAATAACATTTACATATAACCATGATGATTTTAGGATTATGAAATATTTGTCACATTTTTGAAATTTATATTAACAAATTAAGTTAAATTATTTCCTTCTTAATGAGTAAGTTTGTCTTGAAATGTATATGATTTTATATTGAAGTTCGGATGTGTAATACATAAGTTGGATACCATGCCACTGGTGCCTAACTTTAATCCACGTCGATCGTGGGTTGGGGAATTTATATTTTGTTAAAAGCATACATATTCGCTTTAGTCTCTTCTCGTGCTCCCGTGAAGAGAAACGAAGGCCACAGGAAAACGTTTGCGATTACAGTATAGAAGTTAGTCAAAAATGGTTCGTTTCTAAAAAAGGAAGAAATTTTAACTTCATGATCGGGGTACCATACTCTGAATTTCTTTCGTCAATTTTTTTAATAATGGATTAAATTATTACCGTCTACGTTTTAAATTTATTTTTATCTGAAATACATTTAGATAAGTATTTTCGCACCATTCAAAGTATAAAAATATACGTACGATAAAACTTCAGCTTGACTAATGCCATCAAATTGTTAAAAATATTTAAACCTGAGTTTATAGTGGTCGACTGGTTTTACAGTACATTTTTTTTACCTGAGGCGAAACATACGCCAAACCTATAATTTCAGGTATTTGATTAGTTACTTTAGGTGATACCTTTGGATTATATCAGCATTGGTGACGCCTTTCATAGGCTTCACTTCACTTTTACAGGTAAATCTGTTCGAGATTATTTTTGTAAGAATTTTATTTTACCACTGCAAACAAGAAATTAATTTTTTAAAACCTCTTAACAAATTAAAAGAACGTAAAAAAAATTAAAAAAACCTCAGAACTATAAGAAAATAACTCTTACAAAAACATTAATTATTACTTGACAGAAGCTGAAAACCGCTAATATAATACTTTGACCACTATACATAGCAACGAAGAGTATAAGTCAATTAATGTAGCCAACTTCCATTTTTTCATATTTACAGTAACAATAAGTTATGTGCAGCACATATCCGTTTTATGCAGTGAGTAAAACTTCCAAAGGCTTCCATAACAGATTGTGATATCTGTCCCGTTTTTACACTGAGTAATGTGTTTACCTATATATATCTATATATATAAAACAACCATCCGTAAACATCTCCATTTTATTACAAATATCACATATATACTACTAACAAACACAAATTCAAATTTATTTTTTATAAAAAAATAAAAAAATAAACAAAAGCAAACGAAAGTAATGAAATGTAGTAGAAATAATGTAGATGGACAACTGAATATAAAAATAGGAAGAGAAAAGATTACGGAGATAGAAGAGTTATGCTATTTGGGAAGTAGAAATACTAAAGATCAACGAAGCAGGAGCGATATAAAATGCCGAATAGCACATGCGAAACGAGTTTTCAGTCAGAAATATAGTTTACCTTAAAAACTAATTTAAACGTCAGAAAAACATTTTTTTTTTTTTTTAATTTTTGGAGCGTAGCTTTATACAGAAGTGAAACTTGGACGATCGGAGTACCTGAGAAGAAAAGATTAGAGGTCTTTGAAATATGGTATATAGGAGAATGTTAAAAATCAGATGGGTGGACAATGTGACAAATGAAGAGGTGTTGCGGCAAATCGATGAAGAAAGAAACATTTGGAAAAATGTAGTTAAAAGAAGAGACAGACTTATAAGCCAGATACTAAGGCATCCTGGAATAGTCGCTTTAATTCTGGAGGGATAGGTAGAAGGAAAAAATTATGCAAACAGGCAACGTTTGGAATATGTAAAATAAATTTTTAGATATGTAGAATGTAGGGGCTATACCGAAATGAAACAACTGGCACTAGATAGGGTATCTTGGACAGCTGCATCAAACCAGTCAAATGACTAAAGACAAAAAAATTTAAAAAAACTTAAAATAAAAAAATTCTTCAAAAATACACTATTATTATTATTATTTTATTTGTAAAATAGTAGAGACTAAAGAGCTGCGTCAATAAAAGTAATAATAATATATTAATTATGTAATTAGAAGATTATATTATCTTATAATTTTTAAATTATGAATACCTCGCAATATTACATATTATGTTAAAGGATCCATGAAATAAAATAGAATGGAGAATCCAATGGCAAAAAAGAAACCTGTTAAACTATAACCTATATAAAAACGTTTGATAATTACCGATGCCATCGTTTAAGAATGACTCGTCCATAGTAGACAAGGCGAGTGATAAAAAAATCTGAGAACATTAAACTGATTTTTTTTTGTTCATTTTAACTATTATAATTAAATTTTAATTTTTTAAGAAAAAAATTACGTTCCAGTTGTTTAAATTATACCCTAATTAAAAACCTGTGTGAGTTTTCTTTTTAAATCTTAAATCCTTACACTTCATAATAAGTAGAGATTTCAAACATTAATATTTATTTTAAACTGAAGTTTCTTTGGTAGACGCTTTGTAAACTTTTTAACAGACAACTTCAGTAGAATATTACTTTGTCTAAACAGAAGATTCCTCTTTCTTTTCTTTATAACCATTTCATAGTATATATATATATATATATATATATATATATATATATATATAATAATAATAATAATAATAATGTCATTCTATATTTAAAGGATTTTTGTTCAAAAATTCACGATAATTTACCATCACATACTATACAAGTCGAAAACTTTAAGTTTCTAAAAGTTGGAATTGAATGAGTTGGACGACTAAAGTAACATTTAATTCATAATTCTTTAATTCAGAGAGAGACCTGATTCACTCTCGATAACCTATTTCTTTACACTCTTTACCTTAATGTTATCTTGAATTTTCTCACTTTTTCATTTCTTGCAATCATACGGCAATTTCTTTAAAAGGTTATCCATAATTTATATAAACTAACAAAATTAATGTAAAATAAAGTTTAAAAAAAGAATAGAACCCACTCCCCCAAAAAGATCACTCAAAAAAATAATAAAATTTCCTATACATTTTGACTAACTGAATTCTTACCAATTATAATCAATTAACAAAATCCTTTTTTTTTGTCAAAAAATATTGAAAAAGTATTATTTTTTACTTCTTACTCCGTGTTTGATGTTAGTTATTTTTTAAAGTATTTATTTTTATCATATCAGTGTAATATTTTTTTATATATTTTATTTTATATTTAATATTGTTGGGTGTTCGCGGCTCGACGAGGATAGTGAAAGATTAACAAAACAAATGATTATATAAAAACAATTTATTAGTTTTAAGAACATAGAAAATATGGCAAATCAATCATATTAATAATAATAACTAAAAATAAAAAATAACAACAATAATGATAACAGTATAATAAATTACATTATGAAAAATACTATTTCAAGTAAGGACAGGATTTGGTTTAAAGGTAGTTGAATCATAAAAACTAGAATACAGTCCCATTGACAAAAGGCATTATAATGACCGCTAATATTAACACCTAATTAACATTAATAACAATATTAAATTTGACAAGTCTAATCTAAGTTTTGAATGGAGTTCAAACAACTCTATTCACTGCCAATAGCTTTCCTGTTAACAATAAATTACCCTTACAATGTATGAACGAATTTAAAACTGTCACTTTCATTATACCAGTAATACACCGAACAACTTCCTGCATTCACCCACTGTCCACATGGAATGCTTGTGACGTCACTTACTCGTTGTTCTACTATACTCTGACTGACAACGCCATCTTACAATCGCGTCGAACACAACTTGCAGCACTTCATGCTATAATTTCGCTTCAAACTGATTTTTCCCCTGGTCCGAGCAGTCCTATATACTCTGACCTGCAGAACCGCCATTTCCGTAACTATTGAAGCGTGAGAATTATCGTTCGCACCTTTACATTTTCCCATAAATTGCTATTCTGGTCCGGTAATCCTTCTCGTCGAACAACATTGTTGGAGGTGTGCCATTGTCAGTATTATAAAGAACGAGTGTTAAACCGACTTGTTAGCCTGAGAAAAGGATCCCTTCTGAATTCCTTCGTTGTTATTTTTTCATACTTTCTTCTAAATTAGAAGGAATCCGTTATACTGTTGTTACAATATGTACACAAATATTTATTTTAATGTGGGCAGAGTTTACATATATTAATATAAACTATTAACATAATACAATAATATAACATAATATAAAACAAATAAAAATTATTCTTAGTGCATAATAGGGTTTGTCGGTTTTTAAAATAACAAATTATGCAATTCGCAAACCGTTTTTTCTCAGTAAAAAAAGCCGGTTTTAAATTTATTCACAACACTTATATATTAATCCGCAATAATGATTTTAATGTAAGTAAATAGTACAAAGCAAGTTGTATGTACTGGAGTTTTATATACTGGAGTGGAGTGCGATTGCACGAAAACACGTGATATGCTGACTAGACATTTATTTGCATTGTGCACCGTCCGATCGATGCGTGCGGTGGGCCCAGTGGGCCAGTTTTTATTTGTAGGAGTATGTAATTGACCTGTTTTTTCGATATCTACGTAAACAAATGTGTTGAGATTATTTAGATAAAATTCAGAACCAATTTCCATCTTTATTATTTCACGGCACTGACTGCAGTGTTTATTCATCTGATATTATTATAATTTTTATACTGTTAAAAATATTGATTCGTAAGTATTTTTATTTATTTATTTTTTTTTTTTAATCCAAAATGTCAGATGTGTAGAATTATTTGAAAAAGGTTGAAAAAGATAAGGCGCATTGTAATTACTGTAATAAAATGTTAACTTGCAAAAGATCATCTACGAGCAGCCTCCACAATCATTTAAAAACAGTCTACGAAGAAAGAATGGACAAAAAATTATCTGATGCCGGGTCGAGTTCATAAAAATAATCCAGCATCTTTAACTTCCTGAAAAGGAATAGTTTAGAAGAAATTGTATCAAGACTTGTTGTCTTGGACGGATTATTCACTAACAGCATTAAAACAAGCTCTTTCATACGAGAGTCATTTCAACAACGAGGCTATTCCTTACCACAGAACAACTCACGAGTAATGAATCTCGTTTATTCATTTTATGAAACTATAAAAAATTAAACTATAACTGAATTAAGATTGTATGAAGAACGATGGGAAAAATATTTCTATAACTCTAGACGAATGGACTAGCAAGAGAAATCGATGTTTGAATATCAACTACACCATCCTGAAAAAGATTTTAATTTAGGATTGGCTCCGATAGTAAGTTATTGTTATGCTAAGACAACATTAAAATTTGTTTCCGAGTAGCTAAAAATTTTTCATTTCCATCTAGCAACAGATATAGTTGCATCAACAAATGATGGTAGTGCTGTTATGAAAAAGTTTGGCGAAATATCATTAATAATTAATCAACTGTGTTATTCACATGCCATAAACTTAGCAGTTACTGGTATATATAAAAATAAAAATCCAGTTAAAACAGATGTAAATGCTACAACTGAGAACTCTGCATATAACGAGTCTGAGGATGACTACGAGGAGTTAGACCCTGTTCACATGGAGTATTATAGATTACCTATTCCTATATTAGTAGGTAATTACGAAAATCTTATTTCTCAAATAAGAAAAAAATTGAAAATATTTTAGAAAATACCTTGTCAGAAATACCATTCTTCAGAATTGCGTGAAACAGAAATACGGAAAAGAATTAAATATGATTCTTGACTATTAAACGAGATGGAGTAGTTTAGGGGCTGTGTTAAAAAGATTTGTACACTTAAAAGAATGTATTGTTTTAACTCTTAATGACTTTAATTCTTCTCACATGTGGAATGAAGATGAAGAAAAATATTGCTAAATTGTAGAGCATCTTAAAGTTTTAGGACCAATAAAATTAGCAGCCGAAATCTTAGGCAGATAAGACGCGAATTTATTAACAAGTGAAGGCATATTTAAATTTTTGTTTGATGAAAAGATATGAAAACTGAAATTAATTGCAAATTATTACACGCTATAAAGTCACGAATTGAAGAAAGAAGACACACGGAATTAGTAACGCTTCTCTGTTTACATACTTCACAGACCGTTTAGACAAACCGGCCACAGTGGCGCGAGTAGTAGCGTCTCGGCCTTTAATCAAGAGATCCCGGGCTCGAATTCTTGTCAGGCATGGCATTTTTACACGCTACAAAATTGTCATTCATCTCATCCGCTGAAGCAATACCTAACGGTGGTCCCGGAGGATAAAAAAAAAATAAGACCGTTTGGATAAAATCTTGTAGTAAATTTCTTCTTAGCTACAAAAATTGATATTATTAAGTTATCCGGACGGATATTATCAAGATTATACAAAGATTATTTTACAGAAGATGATTGCGTTATTAAAAAAGTGAAGAAATAGAAAATCTGTGATGGAAAATTCTATGGAAATGGCAATAAATAAACATCTGCAAGAATCTGAAAAATTGACTTCATCTAGTCCTCAAACATATAAGAAGGAGTTTATGGTCTAAAGACAACAAATAGAAGAACAAATTTAGATTTATTATTTAATGTTTTAAAGATAATTAAGCCCAGTTCAGTAGCAAGTGAGCGAGTTTTTTCTATTTCTGGTAATTTTGTGTCCAAAATAAGGATCCGACTAAGCGATAAATCCATTAATGTTCTTTACTTTTTAAGTCATATTTTATTAAACAAAGAAAGAAATAAAATAATTTTTACATAAATATAGGATATTTATTAATTTCTTTGATTTTTTTAAGGGTATTAATATGTTAATTTTATGTATGTACCTACATTAAGAGTAGAAGATTAATAGTAGAAGGAAGATTAAAGAAAAACAAACCAACATACTTGGCGTTTATAGACCTAATAAAGGCTTTCGATAACGTAGACTGGAATAAAATGTTCAGCATTTAAAAAAAATTAGGGTTCAAATACAGAGATAGAAGAACAATTGCTAACATGTACAGGAACCAAACAGCAACAATAACAATTGAAGAACATAAGAAAGAAGCCCTAATAAGAAAGGGAGTCCGACAAGGATGTTCCCTATCCCCGTTACTTTTTAATCTTTACATGGAACTAGCAGTTAATGATGTTAAAGAACAATTTAGATTCGGAGTAACAGTACAAGGTGAAAAGATAAAGATGCTACGATTTGCTGATGATATAGTAATTCTAGCCGAGAGTAAAAAGGATTTAGAAGAAACAATGAACGGCATAGATGAAGTCCTACGCAAGAACTATCGCATGAAAATAAACAAGAACAAAACAAAAGTAATGAAATGTAGTAGAAATAACAAAGATGGACCGCTGAATGTGAAAATAGGAGGAGAAAAGATTATGGAGGTAGAAGAATTTTGTTATTTGGGAAGTAAAATTACTAAAGATGGACGAAGCAGGAGCGATATAAAATGCCGAATAGCACAAGCTAAACGAGCCTTCAGTAAGAAATATAATTTGTTTACATCAAAAATTAATTTAAATGTCAGGAAAAGATTTTTGAAAGTGTATGTTTGGAGTGTCGCTTTATATGGAAGTGAAACTTGGACGATCGGAGTATCTGAGAAGAAAAGATTAGAAGCTTTTGAAATGCGGTGCTATAGAAGAATGTTAAAAATCAGACGGGTGGATAAAGTGACAAATGAAGAGGTATTGCGGCAAATAGATGAAGAAAGAAGCATTTGGAAAAATATAGTTAAAAGAAGAGACAGACTTATAGGCCACATACTAAGGCATCCTGGAATAGTCGCTTTAATATTGGAAGGACAGGTAGAAGGGAAAAATTGTGTAGGGAGGCCACGTTTGGAGTATGTAAAACAAATTGTTGGGGATGTAGGATGTAGAGGGTATACTGAAATGAAACGACTAGCACTAGATAGGGAATCTTGGAGAGCTGCATCAAACCAGTCAAATGACTGAAGACAAAAAAAAAAAAAAAAGTACCTACATGTACCTTATGTTTTACTTTTTTGAATTTTTGAATTGTTATAAATAAAAAGAAAATAAAAACTTTATTTAATTTTATTTTGTAAATATGTCTTGTATTTTACCGGTAAAAATTCGAAAACCTGTTTTTTTTAAAAGTCGGTTTTTATATAAAAACTAGTGTACAATTCCTTTTTTTTTATTAATAAAATTTTTTCCTACAGCTTATTTTGAGATAATGTTACAAAATTAGACAAATTTTCCGAAAAATTATAAACAACAATGTGTAATCCCATCCAATAGGTTCATTTATACGAATAATAAACAATTCCACAAGTTTATCAATCTTCTAACAGTATACTGTAGATGAATATACAGTCTACTGTATGAGTACTGTATACTCGTAATGTATTTTCTAACGACTCTGATCCTGTTTCAAAAACATCTTCTTTATATAACAACGGCTGTAATTATTTGAATTTAACTTTACGTAAAGCACCGTAATTGTTTATATTGACTCTCATAAAATCAGTTGCTTCTAAATTTGAGTAGCACATAAATGACACTCTGCCGTGTTTTTAAAGAATTCTATCGATCGGCTAAATTTTTTTCTGCATCTGTAGCTCTTTCTAAATAAACATATCAGAAGTTTTTAAAAAAGGTTCTGTTACGTAATCTGAGTACTTTTTAAAACTCTTTTATCTTACTTCTATTAACTATTCGAGTTAAAATATTACTTAATATAACTGGCATAGAATGTTTTAATTTGGCGCATTATCAATTATCAAGATTTTTCAATATCGGTAATTTAATAAGAGTTTTTATTTCAGCTGGTAAACATAATTTTTCTTGTCCGTTTAATTACGTTAGCCCCCAAAATTTTATCAGTTTTCCATATTGTTGATGCGCATTTACTAAACCTCTAAGACCAAAAACTCGTTCTTTAATGTTTGAGGACTAGAGGAAGTCGCTTCTTCAGATTCTTGCAGATATTTATTTATTGCTATTTCCATTTCATTTTTCATCATAGATATGTCTTGATTTTCTTCTTCGTCACTTTCTTTAATATTGCAGTCATCTTCTGTAGATTAATATTTATATAATCTGTAATTTCCGTCCGGATTATTTAATTGTCAGTTTTTGTAGCTAACCTTACGTTTTCTATCGATAATCGATGAAGCTAACGTTTTTCCTATTGTTTGATCAAATTTCGTTTGACACTTGACAGATAAAACCTTTATTAATAATTCATTGTCCATAAATAAATACTTGAAATAATATTAATAATTTTCAACTTTATATTATATATTAGTATTATTATGTATATATATATTATTATTATATATTTATATATTATTATATATTTATATTTCTATCTACATAATTTTTTTGTTAACGCAGAATGAATTTTATTTTATTTTGCATCTCTTACAACGTGGTGATTGTTCTTTCAATTTGTATATTTATTATATAATGTTAATTATATTATTATATATTAATTATATTACATGTTAATTATATAACAACGAGAACAGCGGATAAAAAAAAGAAGTAGTAAAATAATTTGTTAAATCAGTCGTAAAATTAGTACAAATTCAGTTAGTTTTTTATATAATCATAAAGAGGGAAAAACACATCTTTAAACAGAAAAGTTAATTTTGAAATACATTTAAAAATTTACCCTCCATCATTTTGATAAAGTTTGAATAATATTTCCATTCTGATAACGCCTCATTTCAAAATTATAATTAAAAAAAGTTTGAAGTCGATAAGTTTAAAAGAACTCTATTTGTTATGATAGGAGGTGTATTACCGTCACTAAGAGCAAAATAATATTAAAAAAATTTTATTCCATAGAAAGAACAGTAAAAAGAAAACTTTCTAAATGTAAATTTTTAGGGGTGTTAGTGTTTTTTTTCATAGAACTTTGAACGATTCTATTTTCAGTGATTTCCGATTATGTAACATTCTATATAGGCATTAGCCTATATAAAACAGTTGCTTATTAAAACAATCAAGAGTAAATTTTCTTAGAGATAAAACTTTTATCGATATGTAAATACATCTTTCTACCCATAAACCAGATTTTCAAAAAAAAATTACAGTAATATTTTCCTCCTAGCCCACGAGTTTAGTAGCTTAGTAGTTTCAGAAAAAGTGTAGGAACAACAAAAGCAATTTTAGCGCTCAGATAAATAGTAGAATGAAGATTAAAGAAAAACAAACCAACATACTTGGTATTTATAGACCTTTTCTTTTTCCTGTTTATCCTCCGGTAACTACCTTTCAGATAATACTTCAGAGGATGAATGAGGATGATATGTATGAGTGTTAATGAAGTGTAGTCTTGTACAGTCTCAGGTCGACCATTCCTGAGACGTGTGGTTAATTGAAACCCAACCACCAAAGAACACCGGTATCCACGATCTAATATTCAAATCCATGTAAATATAACTGACTTTACTAGGACTTGAACGCTGGAACTGTCGACTTCCAAATCAGCTGATTTGGAAGAATTTTTATAAAAATTAGGGTTCAAATAAGAGATAGAAGAACATTTGCTAACATTTACTGGAACGAAACGACAAGAGTAATAATTGAAGAACATAAGAAAGAAGCCGTAATAAAAAAGGAAGTCCGACAAGGATGTTCCCTATCCCCGTTACTTTTTAGTCTTTACATGGAACTAGCAGTTAATGATGTTAAAGAACAATTTACAAGGTTAAAAGATAAAGATGCTACGATTTGCTGACGATCCTTCGCAAGAACTATCGCATGAAAATAAACAAGAATAAAACGAATGTAATGAAATGTCCTAGAAATAATGAAGTTGTACCACTGAATGTAAAAATAGGAAGAGAAAAGATTATGGAAGTAGAAGAATTTCATTATTTAGGAAATAGAATTACTAAAGATGGACGAAGCAGGAAGGATATAAAACGCCGATATAGCTCAGGCGAAACGAGCTTTCAGTCAGAAATATAATTTGTTTGCATCAAAAATTAATTTAACTGTCAGGAAAAGATTTTTGAAAGTATATGTTTGGAGTGTCGCTTTATATGAAAGTGAAACTTGGACGATCGGAGTACCTGAAAAGAAAAGATTAAAAGCTTTTGAAATGTGATACTGTAGAGAATATTGAAAATCAGATGGGTGGATAAAATGACAAATGAAGAGGTGTTGAGGTAAATCAATGAAGAAAGAAGCATTTGGAAAAATTTAGTTAAAAGAAGAGACAAATATATAGACCACCACATATAGAGATCTATATGTCTATATAACATATAGACATATTAAGCACCACATATTAGATTTATAGACCACAACATATTAAGGCATCCTGGAATAGTCGCTTTAATATTGCAGGGACAGGTAGAAGGGAAAAATTGTGCAGCCAGACAACGTTTTAAAAATTTAAAACAAATTTTTTGGGATGTAGGATGTAAGGGGTATACCGAAAGAAACGACTAGCGCTAGATAGTGAATCTTGGAGAGCTGCATCAAACCAGTCAAATGACTGAAGACCAAAAAACCCACGAGCGAAGATAAAACATTTTTGTGAGAAAAGAATAAATTGTTTCTGAAATACGAAGTCAAATTAAAGGTCAAACAAACACACACACACACACACACACACACATTCATATAGTTGCATACATAATTGTGTAACCTATTATTTTATTCTTTTTTTTTTTTTAAGAACCTCTAGATGTTGAAAAATACCAAAGTGGTTTTCTTTATTTTACCGGTGTCGTGCTTTGCTTCTTTAATATTTTGCAATACCAAGGTGCACTGAAGTTCCCTAAACCACATAAAAAAAATTGTGAGCTTTAACATTATTATTTTCGTTTATTTTTCTGAAACAAATAAGTCCTTAATGATGATTAAAATTATTCCACTTACGCATAATAAAAATTACACAATTTGTATTTTGTGTCTATTTGATCTTATAACCTTTTTTTTCCGAGAACAAAATATTATTTATCGGTTTTATGAGTAGTAGTAATTAATAACGACCAATATCAGGATAATATCTGATATTTCTGCTAGTATTTAATAAAATTAAGAAATAATTTTAGAAAAATACGATGTATAAAATACGTTCAAAAAAATAAGAGATTTCACAGTAACAGGTTTCAATTATTTTCCTCCCCTATATGGTAACAACAAGAGGCAAATATTTTTTTTAATGAATTTTTTTTAATAAATCGCATTCCTTTAATGCCCTTCTTTTAACCTCGACGTCAGGTGGGAATGGATAAATGAATTATTTTTTAAAGATCAGTCTACTTCGATATGATCGTATAAATTGCCAACGTAAATTCATTCAAACCGGCAGATGAAACAAATAAAATATTTTCTCTTATATGAAAGATAATAAGTTGTATTTTTGATAGATAATTAATACATGTACGTCATGGCTATTCTGTATGAATATGTAAAGGATGTAGGCTTTAGCAAAAACGTAGGCCTATACTCCGTACAGAATTTTCATATTATTATAATAATAAAAATGAATCGATACAATTCTGGTAACCTGTTTTGTATTGGTTTTATATATCCTCTCCTCGTATATACAGGTCTGTTTGTACTCTTACGAAATAATTATACCTCAAAAACGGATAAAAATTTTAAAATAAAATTTAGTATGCCCGTACATGTATCGACTGATATTCTCTGAGAGAAATATATTTGAATTTCTTTTTCACCTAATTCATCATCTTACGTTACGTGATTAATCAAAACTGGCGTTTTCTTTTATCTATCCAACATAATCCTATATTTCTGCACTCCTAGATGTAATATCCTACTTAATTTTACGCTACACCTTTTTCACGGTCTTCCTCTTCGTCACTACCCTTTTAGTTTGCCTCTTAATTCAATAACTTCAATTCTATTCCTTCTTCTCATACTCTTTTCAATTGAACGATCTGTTTGGTTTTGTTCTTCCTCTGCTATTCAACACACTTTCGAAGTAGATATTATTTATAAGCTAATAAAAACACGTAAATTAGATTTTAAATAAATTTTATCACTTCCAAAATTAGCAATCCTTGATCATAGAATTTTCCATAAATTTCATGCATTTTTTCAAAGATTTAATCCTAAAATTCTGTAAATAAAAAATTATAACCATAAATTTCGGAATTAGAAGTTAAAGCATTCCTAAAATAAAACACTACATAGTAAATATAAATGCGTACGTACAGAATTTTTTAACCTACATTTTATTATTTCCGAACGCAAGAGAAACCCAATCCATGAAAAATTGGTGATGGGGTCCATTGGACTGATTACCGTTAATGATACATTTAGTCTGTTTTACCATGTAACACTCTAAAAGTAAAACAGAAAGGTTTTTTAATATGTTACTGCGAAACGTTTAATCGAAAATTGAACGTATAAATTTATTATTAAGTTAATTACCGAACTCTGTAGTTCAATGGTAAAATTTCGGCTTTACAATCGGAAGTTCCGTACACGAATCTCGGACAGGAATAAAATTTTCACGTATAAAAGATGTCTATTTCATATTCCCACGTACAATCGTCAAATTCATATGGTGAACTATTTATAAAACAAAACAAAAATCGATTAATAATGATGTTCACTATAAATTCATTTCATTGAATTAATCGATCATTAATTTTTCTTTTTATTAATTTCCATTATATATATATATATATATATATATATGTATGTCTGTGTGTATGTGTGTGTTCTCAATGTATAAGTATACATATATATATTCATTAGCTAAATAATGCTACATCATCTTTAAAAATTGTTAAATTTGTAATCGAGATTAACTAGATAACCAGGTAATGGTCTGGTTATTCACTCCTCTATTAAATTTTTGTACAAGGTATAAATTATATTAATACGTAAATTATATAAGATATACTGAACTTAAGGTATCAGTCTAACATCATTACACATCATATAATATTTCACTTGATTTTGTTTTTAAATCTAATATTTATTACGAGATAATCCAATCATATCTACTAAATTATTTTGCGAATCATATGCACGAATTATATATAAATCGGTATTGTTACCGGAAAGATGGTAGATGACTTAACATGAGAAATTAGTCATCGTATACAATAAAAATCGTATAACAATTCATAAGAATAACTGACTTCCTACGTTAGGCTTGCTAAAAAAATTTAGAAATGAAGTGGTTATGTGTATCACTATGCCAATTCCACCAAAGTGATTCAGGTGATACTCCGTCCTGCATGTGAACAGTGAAATAAAAAAAGAACAGTTAAATAAAAAAATAAATATATATATATATATATATATTAAGTTACGTGTGTACTTGTAGTGGGGATTGAACAGTACAAGTCAATCGGTTTCAACCCACCGGGTTAGTCTAGTGGTGAATGCGTCTTCCCAAGTCAGCTGATTTGGATGTCGAGAGTTCCAGCGTTCAAGTCCTAGTAAAGTCAGTTATTTTTACACGGATTTGAATAATAGATCGTGGATACCGGTGTTCTTTGGTGGTTCGGTTTCAATTAACCACATATCTTAGGAATGTTCGAACTGAGACTGTACAAGACTACATTTCATTTACACTCATACATATTATCCTCATTCATCCTCTGAAGTATTATCTGAACGGTAATTACCGGAGGCTAAACAGGAAAAAAAAAGTTAGTCGACTTCAAGTCGAGCTGCCGATGAGAAGTGTGTGTGTGCAGCCGCAGTGTTCAGTTGATACATTTTATACAATGTTTTTTACACTTTATGCATTTTATTATACGATGGACATAAATCAATATAAAAAAATATATAATAGAAGGATTACAATTTATACAGTAAATTACCGTTATTCATATAAGTTTTTTTATACCATAAAAATATAAAATTATTTCATAAATTCAATTGAACTTTATTTGAGAGTAGTTCATTTCCTAACAATATATATGCAACAACATTCATATGCATACAGCATAAATATTTATCAGCATTGTACACAAAATCAGCAGTAAATCGTACCTATTATTTCATTTTTGAATAAGATGTTTTTTATATTTAAGTCATTGTTTTTTATAACCATCGCTTTTTTTAATTTGCAGATTTTAAATTCGTATAAAAAAACATAGCCGTCAAATCTTATTTTGATGGTTTTTGTATGTTTACGTTTTTATTTTGTAACAAATGATAGGGACTTCAATTGGAATGTGGCTAAACCTTTGAACATTATAATGTTTAGGAAATTGCCTGTTTAAATTACGGTTGATAACTTGGTCTTACCTGAATTAGTAAGTTATACCTTAGCCTAAGTAAAACCAGGCCTAGGCTTAGGTCTAAGAACAGGCCTAGCTGTTTTCAAAAGAAAAGCGTAAATTCTCAATTGAACTCCTCCATATTTTTCAATAAGATATAACAATATCTGCATTTTTAGTGAAGAGTAAGGATTTAAACACAGATAAAAATAAATAATAATAATACATACAAATCGAACACATTTTTTCAGTTGATTAAAAAGTATTAAATTAAATTTTCCTAGGTGTTTTGATTTTTGTTTTTATAATTCATTTCCTAATAATCAATTTCTGCAATTTTTAAGTATTCAATTCTCCGATTATATGCTTAACATAAAACTAAGATTTCATACGACAGAACGCATTTTTATAACCTATTGTCTAATTCTATTATAATTTTATACATTTGTTTATTTTAAAATGACGGTTGATAGTTCAAGGCACGGCCAAAACAGTTATATGTTATCACTAAACCGCTCCTCGGGATACCGACTGTCATTATATTGTTGCATAAGTTCCATACAAGAATGTAACAATCTACAAGAACAAGAGAGGCAGCTGCCTACGAGTTTTTTTTAACCTCCAGGACCACCGTTAGGTATCGCTTCAGAGGATGAGATGAATGATTTTGTAGCGTGTATGAGAACGGGATTCGAACCTGGGACCTCCGGGTGAAAGGCCGAGACGATACTACTCGCGCCACGGGGGCCGGCTGCCTACGGGGCTTAACTAAAGAAAGGTTCGCTAGATATTTGGAGATATCAAGAATAACAAGCCCATAAAATTAAAATTAATCCATACTAGCCTTCAACGCTTCTGTTTCAAATATGATCGTTAGCTGCAATAATGCTTCTTTCATTTTGAACATACAGTGTAAAGAAGCCTACAATTTTATCTTACTTCTTTCTGGGTTGGTTTAGAGTTCCTTATTCACATTTTCTGCTTTTACCTTACAGCTTCCTAATTCGTATTTAAATTAAAAATTTTTCTCTACTTAATCTGTATTTCGGTGTTAATTTTCTTAATTTAAAAAAAAATATATATTCCATTTAATTTACATACGAAGTGTTCTGGGACGAACTTCAGCTACTGATTCCGGACACCAAATGAGCAAAAAACTTCATATCGACATGCCCTATTTTATTTTGTTTTCCTTCTGGATGCCAATTTATAATTTTCAACAAAAAACTTATTTCTCAGAAACGGATAAACCTACTTTAATCAAATTTGGCGATTCTGAAATTAGTATCTTATTCAACAAAAGAAAAAAAAAATTGTAAATGTCACCTTCAAAAATGTTAAAATGGGAGCCAACTTAGTTTTTTAATCTTCAATATCTTTATAATTATTTGTTTGGTAAAAATTTTACCTAAAATGATACCTCATTTGTAAAAATCCGTTTACAAACAATCGAGTTGTTGCAGACAACTGAAACCTGCAATAAGCTTGCACCCCGAAATGCAAGGTGATGATTTTTATTAATTTACTATTATTGCTTACTATAAATAATTTTTATTACATTTAGTGAAGGAAATAAAAACCGGCAAAAAGTATCAACTTGCATTACCGTGTGCAAGCCGATTTAATTGGTTATCAACGTAGTTTTACAAATGAGGTATCATTTTATTTAAAATAAAATACTTAATAAATTTTGTAATAAGAAAATATTTGATCAAACAACTAATTACAAAGATATTGAAGATAAAATAATTAATTTGTTGAAAATCACAAAATGGCGTCCAGAAGGAAAACAGACCAAAATAGGACTTTCGATATATACGTTTTTGTTCATTTAGTTGTCCTGAATCATACCTGAAGTTTGGGGAATATATCCCAAAACACTCTGTATATCTTCTCAATTAAAAATGGCAGCTGACATATAACTTTGATAGAGGATAGTTTGCCTAGCCACTTCTGTTGACATTTGAACATATGGATCCTTAACCTCCTCCAAGTCACTACCCTTCACTTAAGGGCACCACCGTTTTCAGTTTGTTAGCAGCTACGCATTAGATATTTAATTTTTCACATTTTACAAAATTTATAAGACTAAATCTTATCTTAGACCGTTCTTCTATTATTGCACAGCAACATCCTTTCTTTGTGTATTAAAATTTAAATCTTTCGTTAGTTTGAGATCAACTTAATTTTTATGGATTTCGCCACAAAAAGTCAACAGAAATATAATAGCAGAACCAGTACCTTCTCGACAGACAGTGGTATCTGGTGTATGGTGTCCCTAGAAATGATAATTCAGAAAGATTATTTTTGGTACTTATTCTTACCAAACCTTATTATTAATCACAATCAACAATTCTCTGTTGTACTTATCTCCAAAAAAAAAAGTTTTTTTTTTTTGTATACTGTAGTATACAAAAATATAACATAAAACTTAAGTTTTACTGTATATATTAATAAATATAAAATGTTATAAAAAATTTTACGCAGAATCTATTTTAGACCGTTCCACAGAAGTTAAAATACCCTCATGAAACACTTTTTTTTTGTTCTCCTCTTTATTCCCGCCCCCCGGAACCGGATTCGCAACGAAACATAAACTAGACTCCGAGGGGTGCCATAGCCTCTAACAAACTCGAGTTCCCGCTAGATAGCTGGGACTCGGTCTTTATTCCTTGCCTCTAATGGCGAACCCCCGAAAGGATCCTTCACCGGGACTAGGTCTTACTTTTCACCCAACGGTACTGCAAGGGAGTCCCCAACCGTTCATCGTAAGCGGATGACCGAGACCTCCCACCCCCTCGCGGATGGGGCTGTCTCTCAGAGACACCATGATGTTCCTACGAAGAACCAGTTCCAGATGTCGATGGAGCCACCTTACATCCCCGACTCCTTTCTTTTTCCTGTTTAGCTTCCGGTAACTACCGTTTAGATAATTCTTCAGAGGATGAATGAGGATGATATGTATGAGTGTAAATGAAGTGTAGTCTTGTACATTCTCAGTTCAATCATTCCTGAGATGTGTGGTTAATTGAAACCCAACCACCAAAGAACACCGGTATCCACGATCTAGTATTCAAATCCGTGTATAAATAACTGGCTTTACTAGGACTTGAACGCTGTAACTCTCGACTTCCAAATCTGTTGATTTGGGAAGATGCGTTAACCACTAGACCAACCCGGTGAGTTACATCCCCGATCCCTAGCCGCATGACCATGTAACTTGCAGGATAAGCACCTAGGGTCCTGCTGACAGTCCTTGTGTAAATGGCCAGCCTTACCGCATGTGAAACAGTGGCCGCTTCTGTCTGTACCAAAATAGAACTTTGCCCTGTGGCCTGGATTCCAACATCTGAAGCGAAAGTCGTCGGATGTACGCCGCACCACACGACAGACCACCCACCAAAACTCGCCCATCAGGCAGTAGTTTGTCCCTCATGATTGGCGGCACTGCCAGTGTAACCACCTGAATGAAGACGTAGGCTGGCCGCATTGACAGGACATCAATAGTGGCCGACTCAGCTATCGTCTTGCGAAGCCTCCCCGAAGAAATTCATCCTGTGATGTGAGGGCATCCACGTCCTTAACCAGGACGTGGGCTCTTCTTTCGCCCCTACCAGCCAGGTGCGTAGTAGCACGCTCCAAATTTTCGGCAATATCCTTGCTGAGTTGGTCCGCCTTGCCACTGTCCGACCAAACCCGTAAGTGGAGGTCCTCTCGTTGGCCCTGCCGGACGGAGAGGACTCCGGTTTCTCCTAATGAAACTGCCCCTTTCATCGAGCGGAGAAGATCTGCAAAAGTCCGCCTTTCCGCCTTAACCATAACTGCAGTAGTCGGCGGACCCGCCGGTCGCTTCTTACCGGCCAGCATCGATGATGATGATGATGATGATGATGCCGGTGTCAGATAAACGAGAAGGTATTTTCCCATCCCTCCTGCGTACTCCACGGAGTGAATCACTTATTAGTAGTAATTACGCTCACTATTCATGTTAATATTTTAATTTTTCTCGTTAAATCACTGGTATTGGAAAGTTGGTACCACGCTACGACAAATGTCTGAATCGGAGTGGCGACTATTTAGAGAAATAGCGTAACTATGTAAGTACTTGTAAAAAATAAATGTCTTTTTTATTTTCACTGTGGTTTTAATTTCGTGACCGATCGGGCCTTGAAAAAAATAATAACCCTCGTAATATTTGTATAAGCAAAACTTAAAAACTATAACGAAAAAATGTGGAATTTTATTGTTTAATTCTTTCATCTGGAAAATTCTGAGTTTGAATCCCGGTCTGGCTTGGCATTTTTCGTGCGGTACAAGATTCATTTGTTATAAAGTAACTTAATTGTGCGTAAGGGCCTGACGGCGGCTGGAAGAGCTTTTTCCTCCCCATAAGGAAAAAAAGCCTATTTTTGCTTTGAAAATAAATATCATAAAATTAGAGTAAAAAGAAAAATAATGCGTTTGTAAAGCAGTTATTAACATTTCAAGATATTTCTTTAATATTTAATTTATCATTTATGATTAAGTTTTCAAATTCATAAAATTATTCAAAAATTTTAAATTCTGTAAATGGAGAGAAATGTAATCCTAATACAATTTTTTCGTTACATGTTGTAGGAATAAGATACAGTTCACATCCTTTAAGTTTACGAAAGAGATCAAACTTCTTAGTAAATCCCTAGGCAATATGAGTAAACCAATTTCCGTAACTTTAAAAAACGATTCGTGATATTTAAAGAAAAAAGAGATTGTTATGATCGACAGAAATACAATATTATTTACTGTCCTAATGTAAGAAATTAGATAGGAATTTTGAGTCAAATTCATGTAAACAAATAGCTTGAACCCGGATATTTTTTTAAAAAATAAATATGACACTGAAATATAATCTTGAAATCATTTACTTTGAATATAATTAATTGTTAGAAATAAAAATCATTACTGTGTATTAATATTACATTTTTTATTTTTGATGGAAATTATTTTTAATTACAGGATCGCCCTGGAGAGATAAGATTTCTTTAGCGATTCTAGAATTACAAGAAAAAGGAGTTATTCAAATTCTTTATGACAAATGGTGGAAGAACACTGGTGATGTATGTAACAGAGATGATAAAAGTAAAGAATCAAAAGCGAATGCACTTGGAGTTGAAAATATAGGTAAGTGTTTGTTTGCGCTTAAGAAATAAGAATATTAAAAATATTTCATTATCTTAATTTTAAATTTTTCTGACTTTAAATAAAATTTATGAGATTATAGTAAAGAGATTTTAACAGCGCATGCGTGAAAACGTCCAGGATGCTACTAATAACACAAACTAATGGATATAAAAAAGCTAGTCGAAATCTATTCTTTTATTTTTCTTAAAGAATGTTTTCCCTTAATGGTTAATTAACACACAAAACTAGAAGATTTGTGATATGAATATAATAATTAAAAATTTCAACCTGTGAATCATCTTATAAAACCGGATATCGAACACAAAATTCTGGTTCAAAGGCCAAAATTGAAAACTTTAATCCAAATATCACTAATTAGTCACAGAAGATTGGCAGAATGGAAGTTTTCTTCGCTTCATCCAGTCATTGGACTTACTTACAAGTACAGAATCGGCTAAACGAATAAGACTTATCAAAAAAAATTTATCAGGCTTTATTTTTCAGCTAAAAAGAATACCATTTAGTACAGTACAATTCCACGTAATATAATTTAACCAAAAAAATTTTGTTTATTTATTTAGCCGACCCCGATAACAAATAAACTCTCTCTTCTGTTCTTTGTAATAAAGAATGAGTTTTTACTATGTAAAAATTTCATCACTACCTGGCCTATATTCTAACGGGGAACATTTTGGATTTGGATGCGAGGCGGAGATGATACTTCTCCTTCACGTAGATCATTATCACTCTTCTTCTTACGTCTAGTCATAAATAAAAGAAAGAGAGACCCTAATAACAAAATAATAATAATAATTAGGTTATTAATATTAGTTAGGCAAAATAATAATACTTACCACTATTTGTACATACTTCTAGAACTATTGCCGTACTCAATTTATGTACAAAAACTCCTTGTTGAATCAACTCCAATATTCGATTTTACACGTCGGTATTCCGATATTGTTTTATACACTTCACACCTTCGCCGTATTAGAAAAATTTTGTCGATTACTGACGGTCGGTCGCTCCGTTTCTGGAAGAGTAAGAAAATCGATTAATATAATCTAATTTAAGATTACGCGAAATTATATTGCGTTTCTCGATTAAAATAATTCTCCGTTTATATATTTAACATTTCAGTTACGTGTATTTGTATAAAAATAAAGTATGATGAAATCGGTATGATGTCTTATATAAATACCTAGTCTTTACGTAATTTATATCAATTAGAATGTCTGTGGATACGCTTGTACCAATGATCGCTTCCTTTTTTTTTGGTCACTCCCAGAGGGATCGGTACAGTTTTAAAGCATTACCTCAATCGTTCCGGAGTGTCGTGGCATCAGATTGACCCACCCTGATTTGGACTCCCCCCTGAGAGGCTCCCATTAGGGTCTCCCCTGGATCATACAAACAGCCCGACTTCCGCTTCTGGATATCCCAGATGCCCCTCCCCAGGACAGCTGCCCTTGCCGGCCCTAACCTACTAGATTCCAGGCATGCATTTTGCGGCATGCAAAATGGAAAGGGCATCTTTCCTTCAACACGCCCTCTCATACCATCAGGGTCCTACGAGTCATCATCGGAATCATCCCGACTTTCCCTCTCTTGTATGCGGGCGAGCCAAGGTATCTTAGGCAAGGAGGCTGCCTACCTGATCCTAGATAGCAATTTACGATATAGAAATCGGAGATACGGCTTTTACTTTTTTATTTAAACATTTACTAATATAGGCTGTCCTCTTTAGTTTAATATTAGATAGTTGTTTGTTTAGTTAGAATAGACCGTACAACAAATAAAATAATAGTTCCAAAAATTATGCACTCTCTTCTTTTGATAAAACTTTTATTAGTTTACGGATTGAGAATGTACATCAGTAAAAAAAAATTAAGCAGAATAAAATAGAATTTATAACAAATTTCCGTGAAAATTTTTCTTTTCCATATTAACCATTAACCGGGTAACTACACTCCGTTATCCGTCGTTGTATTTTCACTATTTACAAGCGAAAATAAATTTTAGTAAAAAATATCAAAGAATTTACAATAAAAATTAAAACAAAATTGTACACAACTTTCACTGAGGTTTTTTAAATTTTCAAACGGGATGTCTCGTTTCCTCTATTCATCGGGGATAATATTTTTGATTTACTGGCTACGGATAATATTTACTGAAAGATTTTAGAGGAAAATAAATATTCTATTCTGAACGGTACATAACAGTACTTTATTTACCGCTGAAAGATGGTGATTGATAGCATAATAATAGGTACTACTCTGTAAATAAAAAAAAAACATCCCTAGCATTTTCCGGAACTGATAAAAAAAACACGATAAAACCTTGGTTAAAGTAGCGTCGTAAAATATATAATTAATTATATAAACAAAAAAATTCCTTTCGGCGCGCCGAGTAGATTTCACCGGGACAAAATAGGGGTAGGCGAACTCTGATCGTACAAGCTCTATCAAAATTACTTTCCATGTTTTACGGACACTATGTTTTCTCGTTAGATTACAAGCTATTGCTAAATTTAGCAAAACTTCCTTATGATTTTTCCTGAACTGTTTGATAACACATCTATTTGAGAATTACCGGGAGATTCTAGGTTTGTCTCTTTGTATTGATAAAAAAAAGAATTTTTTTCAGAAAGTTTTATTTAAAAACATGTATAACTTAACAACAGTAATGTTGAGAAGATGATTTAAAGGTACAATAGGCCTACATTACCGACATAAGTAGGTATTACTACTTACGTTAGATACCCTACCTTGTTTGATTATACGGAACTTTTCTTCTAAAGTCTAGGCATATTTACACACTTTCATATTAAGCAAAGATAACACACAGAAAAATCAAACTTTTTGGCAATAAAATAACGTCACTCGCAAAATTTAAATTATACACAGTACTAGTCACGGTAGTTTAAATAAATTCACTCAATACGACAATGGATCCATATGTACACAAGTTTCACATATTAAGCATATGGGAAGGCTGTTCTTCTTACAATTCCAACAATATTTTGGTCATCCCTTGCTGTAAGGGTTGTTCATATCAAAATTGTTTCAGAAAAGATTTTTAGGTAATATTTACATAATATTTAGATATTAAAATAATACTAATTAGGTAATATTTAGAACTAACGACCACTTTAAACGGATACGATCCTGTGCCTATTAAGGGAGCTATGATATTTTGTGTCCTTGAAACACCATTTTTTCTGAGGGCCCTTGCCCCTCATCCAAAGAATAGTAGGAAATTTAAACGAATTCAATATTTAATAAGAAAACTATAGCAATATTTTGTTTTTCTGTTTATTTATTTTTTTTTTGTTTTGGTCAACCCTTGCCGTAAGGGTTGGTCATATCAAAAATTCTTTCAGACAGACGTTTTAGGTAATGTTTACAGAACTAACGCCCTATTTAAATCGATTCGATACTGTGCCTATGAAGGGAGGTGTGATTTTTTTGTCTTCGAAATTCCATTTATTTCACCCCTTGAGCCAATTGTTGGCGATATCAAAAAACTTTACTTAAATAAGTTTCAGGTCCTTATTCAAAGAATAGAAGGAACATTAAACGAATTCGACATTTTACTTAATAAGAAAGTTATAGCGATATTTTGTTTTTTCGAAAAATCCCCAATTCGTACCTCATGGTCCGATTTTGCCCAGTAACGAACTCGATCGAGATTTTTTGTCGTTAAATTTTATGTATCAATTTGAAAGTTTTTGGCGCAAACTTACGGCAGTTATTGAGTCCAGAAGAAAGTGAAATATATAGATATTAATATTGATATATATATAAACATTTGGAGTGACGGTGGTTTGGGGATGTGAATCGCAAAGATATGTGGACATTTTTCCGGAAGTCAAATCATAGTACCCTTTACAACAGGTAGCTTTCTTATGAAATCTACCTAAAATAGATTAATGAATCCTATATTAATATTTAAAAATAATAAGACGAGTTAAATAGAAGAAGACGCTAAGTAATAAACATAAAGTTCAGAAATAAAACATTTTAGAAGAGAATAATGGAAATCGTTTGAACAAATACTTGTAAGCGTCAAAAGAAGATGCACCAAACTCTGGGTATGTAACATTAAAATAATTATAAATACATAAAACTCATCGACCGAATAATATTAATTTTATATCATTACATTTGAAGCATTCTGTAAAATTAGAAACATTTTATAAAAGGAATATCTATTAATTTTATTTTATAATTGGCAGGAAAATTAATTAAACTGGTGGATATTTATTAAAAGGCCGGTTAAAGTACAATAATTCAGTTTCTTGTAAGCCAAATTATTGTTGTAGCGTTACGAGAGAACAGTTTTAAGTTGTAACGTTCGCTAAATATAAGGTCTGTAAGATTCAAATTTGCGGATGCAAATGTCATTCTGACCTTTCAGTGGAGCCTCAGGGTATTATACTCTTTAGTCAGGAATACCTTTCAAATTAAATAAAAGAAAAAAAAAAATTAGTTTTATTTAATCAAATAATTTCATACGGATATTTTTCACTAGATAATTCCTTTTTAAGCAATAAAAAGATAAATAGCATATAAATTAATAAAGTGTATTAACCAAATGTTCTACCGCACAGAATTAAATTTTTATTTAATCCTTTGTTTTCAGATTTCTTCCCTCAGATTAATTTATTTCAACATATTACGTGAATGGTTATTAAAAACAAAACAATAGGTTTTTATCCCTTACAACATTTGAATATTCCTTTTGTTATAATTACCTACCTACCTTGTTATAATTAACTACTGTTAAAAACACAATAGGTAATCATAATTGCGGAAATTATCGGTACCGGTGGTATGGTACATTCATTTATAATAAATGATAGAAAAATAATATCGAATTTTAAACGGGTAATTTTCTTACTTTGTTTGAACTCTTCTTCTTAAATATAAAATACTAGCAAACCTCGCAATGCTTCGCTATTGCTAGATTTGAGTATAGATATACATTAAATGAACACAGTTGACAGTTTCATAAAACATTAAGAAATAGAACTTTACGGAACTTCACAAAATTTAACCTTTCCCTTTTCCCGTTTTCTCTTTTTCTCTTTTCCCCTTTTCCCCTTTTTCCCTCTTCCCTTTTTACCTTTTCCGATTTTTCCCTATTTCGCTTTTTCCCTTTTCCGATTTTTCCCTTCCATTTTTCCCAATCTCACTTTTCGTTGCTCGTTTGCTTCTGATGAACGGGCTCGAACATTACGTTCTCGATTGGATTCTAATCACGCTTCTCGTTGCTCGTTTTTTCTGATGCTCGTGTTGCATTTTTATTTCGTGCTTGAGACGTAGAACGACCGATCGCTCGTTTTTTGGGAGGCATATCTACACAGAAATGGCGTTGAAATTGGTTGAAAATTAAAATGTCGGAATCCAATGTTCACTACTATCGAAAGTCTTATATTTTAATTTTTTAAATAACAGATTTAAATTAAGTACGCTATCATTTTTAAAAATATAAAATCACCTTTATCTTACAATTCTAAGTCTGGCACCCACATATGAACTCCTCATATGAACTCTTTTAAAGTATAATATTATTTTTAAAAATATCTCATTTTATCATAATCTAAGCATGGTAATTGTAGGAGTTAATCGGAAAAGTTCGGGAAATTTCGGATAACCCCGAAACACGTTTTTCATAATTTTTAACGGGATAACTATACACCAAATTACACCTCTATATCTCTATTGGTCCCCGAGATATAAAGGCTTCATACTCCTAACTTACACCATTTTTAGTTTATTTTAGGATTTATTCGGAAAAGTTCGGAAATTTCGGAAAACCCCCGTATTTTACTAACTCAGAAACCTTCCCTGGCATGCGTCCAACCATTCCCCAAAGTTTAATCGCTATCGGATGAACGGTTTAGGAAAGCATAAGAGATATACAAACAGACAAACATTCATTTTTATATACATAGATTTTTCTAAAAAAAAACAAACAAATTCATTTTAATAATAAATTCATTTTAACTTATTAAAAATAATATAGCATCGGTACTACAGCTCTATTATAGGTTGTTTAGACTCAGTGCATGTTATTAAAAATTTATCTAAGAAAGAATTCAAAATTTAAAGATCTTTCTATCAGTTCACACTCGGCTCCAGTCGACTGCACTGGGCGGCTCAGTACAGTTCACACAGCTCCTTTCGGATGTAATAGGCTCCTGACGATTCAGCGGCTCCGTACGCTACATTCAAGTCAGCCTAGCAGAGATGCGTCCTGAAGGGCAGCCAACAAAGAAGTGGTGAAGAAGAGCTTCTACTCAAACTTTCCCTTAAAACTTACAATTAAATTACTTTAAATCAGCAATTGCAACTCCTCCGGAGAAGGGGGCGCAATGCTCCCTCCATATAGTTAGTGCCCCGTTGTGTCGTATTCCTGCTAGCCTATGTAGCGTTAGCACCGACAGGACTTCAGTGGACGGTCTGAAGGGGAATTACGTCGGGATGACAGGTTTCAAAAGCCTAGCCTTCCGCGGTCGGCCCATGAAATGGGTTCGATAATGCTGGTTTAACAACGGATTGGAATGCAATTAAATCAGTCCTTAAAATCAAAATATAAAATAAAGATAAAAATTGAAAAATTAGACCCGTCATATAAAGTAAACCTTTAAAAACACGTCCGATAGAATCACCCAGCAGCAAGGGACACTGTCCAGGCTCTGCAATCCGAAGGGAGAATTTGCAAACTCCCGCCAACTTTGCATTCCATTCCATTCCATTCAAGTCAGTCTTCTTCCAGCCTTCTTCTGGCAATCTTTATGGATTCAACGTACATTCTTCAACGACGTATCATTTATGGAATCATTAAAAGCATCTATATACACTTATACGTAATCTTGTATTATTCATTCAAATATTAAATGATCAAATCTAATTATGAAGCGATAAATGTTTAATTATTATTTGAACCAGCGGTAAATATATAGAGTAATTACCCTAACCAAGGCGGATATTATCTCGATATAGGTAGGCTGTTATAGTCGCTGGTAATAATAGCTCTTTAGTTTTAAGAATATAAAGAAAAGTTTTTTACTATTATTTATTAGATTTAAGTAGCTGTTAAACATATCACGGTTAAAATTTAGCAGTCAAAACAGTGAGAAATTACGGTTAACTTCCAAACAATATTTCAAATTAAAACTTTACGATGTTAATGTCAGGTTGAAAATTGAATTATTCAATTATAAATGTAGATTTTATCATCCTAACCTAAAGAATACGATGCTGATAACGTTGCATACTCATTCCAAAAAAAAACATATTTACTTGCTTGATTCACATACATTCTTGATCAACATGTTTTTATCTAAAAGTAGGTGCGTGATTTTTAGGTGCTAGGCGTGATTTCTTTTTAGGTGCTAGGAAACGATTTTTCATAGGTTATAATGAAATTAAAATGTGGTAATCAATAAAAAATTATATTTAATTGACTGAATAATTTACAATTGAATTTTTTTTTTTAAATGCTGTTTAACAATTCAGGTGCGTGAATTACACGATGGCATATATTAACGGTAATATATCCATATAAGCATAATTTCGTAAAATTCTGATAGTAATCAATATTTCGGGATAAGGATATGTCATAAGAACTTAGTAAATGGGTCTTTAATAATAACCGGTTTTGGAATTATGGACCGTAAAAAAAAATCTAACAAAAAATAAAAAAAATTAATTGAAAAAAAAATCATAAAAAATAGAAAAAATATTTTTTCGAAAATCTCCGTTTTAGGTTCCCCAAGTCTTATATTCGATAAGTTACTTTCGTTTGAAAGACTTGATATAAAAACTGCATTGGTTTTATCAATATTTTTTTTAATTAAAATTTTTACTTTTTTTAAAAATCCTTTTTTAAAAGAGTATTTTTACACTTAGTAACGATTTGTTTTAGAGATCTATCAAACTATTTAAAATTTTCAAAATTATATGAACTAGAGAGTATATTTTTATTTTTTTGCATACAAAACTACTAAAAAAAATTTAAAAATATTTACACGAAGGCGTTTGAAACTACAAACCATAAGTATATGTATGTTTCTGGAAAAATAAACATTAAGAAAATATTTTTAAAACAATTCCAGAAATAAAAATTGACTTTTCACTAAATATCATAAATTACACAATCTTCAAAATTAATTTTAAATCACGCGCTTCAAAATTAACTGTTTTCTCTACAACGCACATTTTAATCTATAATTGTGCAACGAACAGTATTATTTATTTTATTAAATGTAATTGCGGGTATTAAAATGTTGATTAATGTATCAATTTATCTGCTTTATTTGACTTTACAAAATCCCACAGTAGATTTTTAGCCTCTTTTTTATATTTCTTCATTTAGATTTCTTATTTCAAAGATTTCACTTTAAAGATTTTTTTAATTATTGTTTTAGGGTAGGATTCCTAGTAATAGCTAGTATTAGTTATTAAATTAACGGTTAGGTTAGAATTGTAATGAAGTTACAATTACTGTATAATAGGTAACAATTATAAGCTCAGCAGAGTCGATTGAAAGCAGTGAATACGAATTATCATAGATGATTTAACAAAGCATAAGTCTAATTGCCGTAAAATCGGATGATCTAAAGTCCGTAATTTTGAATTATTGTTAATTTTGGCCAGGATAACCTTCCCAATAAATTTCAAATTATATAAATTTTTTTTTAGATAAGAGATTTAGAAATTATTAACATGTGATGATCGATATTAGAGTAGACGTGTAAAAAATTATTCCAAGATAAGAAAGTAACAGAACCATTAACAAATAAAGTAATCATTTATTGAAATTTTCTTCTACAGTAGAAATAAACGAGAAAAAACTACCAGGTCCTTTCCAAACCTAACCGTTATGTACAGGATAAAAGTAAAAATTAAAGATTTTTTTTATTTCTTTATAATTTAAAACTCCTACTGAATAAGTTAAATTTTAATCATTAATTTCAATTTTATTCATCGAATTTCGGTTTCACTGTGTCTACTGTAAAAGCTAACGTGTTGTAAACAAATTGGTACGGTTCAAATAGATTTGTTCAAAATCTATTTATGTTAATCTATTAATGTTTAAGCGTCAATATCTAATAATAATTGTAATTTAAAAATACGTAATATTATGATCATAACATAGGCTCTAAACATTGCTCAAGATATTGAAACGAAATATGCTTACATTTTGCTTTTATACACGTTCGCGCAAAATTCATATTTGCTTGTAGGGAGACGCTTCCACATTTTGTAACACCAAATAAATAGAATCGAAGCTCAAGGTTACGGCTATTTTTTCTCGTTTAATTCAGCTGTATCATGGTTAAAAGTTAAATTAAAAACAAGAATAGTTCATAGTAAAACAAAAAAGGAAAATGTTTAATACACTACTTAATTAGTTTATTTTTAACATTTCAGCCATAAAAATATATTGGATTGTTACCCAAAGACGTACACAAATATGGACGACTAGGAAATTCTTTAATAATGACTAAGTAAATATTATCTTACAATAAATTCAATCTAATATTCAAGCAGTGAAAGCTAATTATTTATATAAAGGGAAATTTTTTTATTTATGAAAGTGTTACTATAAATGCTTCAGTTTTGCTTTTTCTTTGCGTTAATACACAAACGAATTTGCTGGATCAGAGAGCAGGGTTATCAATCAATGTGCGTATTTAGAGATAAATAGAACTAAATAAATATACAAATTGCGTTTATGAAGCAAATTTGCAAAGTAAAAAAGGATTATCAGTATCTCTTTAGAGAATTATACTAAAATAAATATAAGCTTGTAAAATAAATAAATAAATGCCAGAAGAAAGTAGATTATTTGAATTTAAAAATGTAACAGAATCAGTGTAAATCTATTCGCTAATGTAGCTAAATCTATTACGGAAACAGCAAAATAGCCTAAATAAAATGTAATGTAGTTAAATTACTGCTACATTTTAAAGAAGGTACATATATATACTTAACTGCAACTGTAGTTCAGTACTTTACAATTGGACTATATAAAAAAAAATTATATATATGAAAAAAAAAGGTTACAGCAGAGTTTCTGAACTTTGTCGAGACTGATTTAAAATAATTAGAGACCACAGCAATAAAATTCATTCCTGATAAAATATAAAAAATAAAATGAAGAATCTAATTGGGCGTACGTTGTAGTTACCTTAGTGAAATAAATAAATAGTCGTTCAATGAAAAGTTATAAAAACGTAAAAAAAAACAAAATTAAAAAAAAATTATTATGTTGGAAAAAAGCTGACAACACAGATGTAGGACTTTCCCGTAACACGGTTTTTTCTGATACACTTCTGATAAAATGATAAAACATTTATCATTTTTTTAAATACAACATTTTATGTTTATTTAATTCAATGATTCTACCTAAAGCGCGCGCGCATACCGTATTTCATTTGCACGGTTGTGGCGGCACTAGCGGTCACTTTAATTTAATTTTTACACTTTAAATATTATTCAATTATTTAATTCTACCGCTCACCTGTGACGTCACAACATAGCAGTCGACTACAGCAGGAGTCCGGGCGCTAAATGGGATGTAGGGTATGTAAGCGGAGTGGCTGGGTTAAGACCCCACTTTGATGAGTAACAAATTTGTAGATCCAACGAGATGCTAATAGAAAAAACTGCAATGAAAAAGACCCATTGTACTGCCTTCAACAATGTTTCAAATTATTAATATTTTTTTGAGTGGGGGTGCAATTTAGCAAAAAAACGTTTTGCACAAAAGATGTTTTTTTTTTTATAATTGTTCGTAAAAACATTTTTTTTTTAATGCAACAAAAATCCTTCTACAACCCTTCAAAATTATAACCAGTTTTAGGGGTGGGGATGAAGTCCAGCAATACATTTTTTTTCACAAAAGTTGTTTACTTTTTCAACATTCACAAGATTATTAAAAAATATGCAAAATCTAGAGACGATTTCGTTTTTCTCCCTGCATCCCCCACCACCTGACCTTTTTAATTCAAATTTTAATAGCATTTATGCCCCTACTATAGAAATATTATAGCCAAGTTTGGTGAAAATCAGTCAAATAGTTCTGGAGATATAAGTTGATTTACACGTCAACATACATACATACATACGCGCGCATTTTGTCGCGGAAATTTCGTTGTCATTTTTCGGTTTTCGAGGGTCCTTAGGGGTCAATTCGTCAAGATTCAGTAAAAACCGGATTTGCCCAATTTTGGCCGATCACCATACTTTCCCTTCTATATAGCTTGTCGCGGAATGGCTTCGACGGCAGGTGGTAATTACTCACCTTACGGTGGTCCTGAGAAGGGCTTTGTCGTCGAATGGCTTCAACAGCTCATAATTCATAACCTTGTGGTGGCCTTGAAAAAAGCCATTTTTGCGTTAACTCTGAGAAGAGCTGTTGGGTCCGGAAGCTCGTCTCCGGACCCAACAGTCAGGATATCATCTCTATCACAGATATCTATTGGTTTGACTCCGGCTATAATACAGACTGCCTCCCGCGAGACTATTCTGTAAAAGCCAGCAAGAAGAGTCGCTGGGCTCGCAGCAAAATGTCCGCACAATACCTAAAAGCCATGCGGTGAGCCCAGATAGGCGCAGCATACAACATAATTGCTTTGCTGACACCTTTGTACAGGATACGCATGTTACGGTAGTTCAAGCCCCATTCGAGACGAATGACTCTACGGATTCCAGAACCCCGCAGTGTCGGGTCGGCGTCGGTCGTCCTTCGCCGGCGCGGCCGAGGCGGTTCTCCCCGAGTGATCCCACGCTGGGCCGACTACTGCTGCTGAGTCCGCCGGCCAGGGCGATTGAAACCCGGCGAGCTGGAGCGGGGAGGTAGCAGGACCAGCGGCCGCTGGTCCGCGTCCAACGACTCCCTCGCCTGCCGACAGGCCTGCTGCTCCGGCGGGAATGTTGGCTTCCGCCAGGAGGTCCCACGTTGAGCTGGCCAGGGAACTTCTTTTGTCCCTTCTTCCATCTTCTTCTTATTCTTGGTCTTCCCCAGGTGGTGGTCGACGATGAATTGAAAATTCACATTCTCGTGCACGCTCTTTTATTGGAGCCTGAAAGTGGTGGGCCGCAGCGCCGGTATGGTGGGAGAACTGGGCGGTCATCTCGCGCGGCGGTAGTAATGCTTGTATCCCCGCGTCCGTGTACTGTGCACCAGCACACATTGAGTTGCTATAGTGTACGTCCGCCTATTAAATTAGGCACATATGTGGTAACAAGCTGTAGCTGCTATGTAGACGGGAAAGTAAAAATTATGGTTGGCATTTTTTTACCTAATTTAGTTGTTCAACATACATAAAACGTTTGTTAATTTTTTACCACAAATTTAAAATTTTTAATTTTTAATTTACTCTAATGTAAACTTGTAAATTGTTTATAATCTTTTTTTATGAGATTACATTTAATAAAAAGAAGTAAACTAATAAATAATTCTACTTGTAACCTTTCACTTAAGTCCGAAAACATGTTCACTCTTGATTTAGATAATATTACTAAAAGCTAACTCAAACTTTATAATTGGAAGTGGATTTTTTGTTTTTTCTAAAAAAAGTTTTAAAATATTTTATTTATTATTCAGGAGTAAAGGATTTCATAAGCCTAAATGTAATGTCCCGCCACAACTCCCGAACCCCAACTCCGATAGAATTCCGGATTTAATTGTAAAATATAGTCATATTCATGAAAAATCTTATAAAAATACAGAAATTTATTAGGAGTTATTCAGTCACAAATCGTTTTTGTATACGCTCGCACAAATTTTTTTTGATATTTCCAAGTGCAACCACTGGTGTTGGGTAAATTTTATATGCGTTTTAATTTTTATTATTATACATTGCATCCTGCATAAATTATTTTTCGTAAAATGAGTCCTGCTCAGATAAAAATGCTAAACCTGACTGAGATTCAAACCCAAGAACTTATGAAGAAAAGACTGAGGTTCTACCATTTCAACATGAAAATTACGGAGTACTAAATAAAAACTTCGTAGTAATTTATAGATAAGACTTGAATTTTATGTAGGAACAGAAAAATTGGTGTTTCTGAATTTCAAAAGAAGTTCTCGAAATGAGTCGTCTTCCCGCAAAAATGAGTAAACATGTCATTTGATGCAATGATGTATTATATTACATCGCTAATGACTCAAGAATAGATTGCACAATTTAAAAAATATAAATCAAAAGAAAATTTAAACTATCTTCAAGTTTATTTTTCGGCAGTTAGTATTACAAATGTAGAAATTATTTATTCACGCAAAAAAAAAGTACTTTCGTTTAATTTATAATAATTACGAAGTTACCTAGATTAATAATTAATTCTCGGCCTTTCAACCCGTGGTCCCGGGTTCTAATCCCGGTCAGACATGGCGTTTCACTGGCTAAAAAATTATTGACATTTTATTTCATCCTCTGAACCAATACCTAAACCTCAAGTTAATTGATTAATTACAGGGATAAAATAATTATTCAGCTAAGTCCAAGAATTTATGAGATTAGATAATCTGGTCATACAAAATTACAAACGGGCAATAAATTTATTTTATATTGCAAGCAAGTGATATGAAATAAAAATGTTAAAATTTTGAACAGGTTATCGAATTTTAATATAATCATATCTGTTATCAATAAATGTAGAAGGGAGTCATGGAGTTTTTATTTACACATAAGATACATTTTCTACGTCATAATTGATTGAATATTTTAATTTATAAAATAAACTGCTCTTAATTCTTTGCTTTTAAATTACTAAATTATTTCATGCCTTAACCAAATTTTCCTGATAATGTAAATGACTGCAAGAAATTTAAACTCAAAAATGATAGTTGATATCGCTAACTTAATAAACAGGATAGAAATTAGCGATTCAGTTTTTTGTAGATAAATAGATAAATCGTTTGTATTTTGCTCAGTTGCAATAAAATAAAGATTATTTTGGTAAATAAATATTATTTATACATAATTAAGATATATGCACTATTTAATTTATAAGAATTATTAATAAAAAGGAGGCAAACAACGCTGATGAACGACTGATCTAATATAATATTGGATGTTTCTTTATAAACATTGTTACTAAGATAAGTAAAAACAATTGTATATAAAAAAATATTCAAAACACGGATAAAATACAAACAAAAAAACATGCACGCGTGCGCACACAAAGAGAGAGGTTCATACACGTACTTGGTCTTGCTATATCTTTATTGATGAGTCCTACCGTAAAAATTCGCTTCATTGAAAGAGAATTTGTATAATAAAAGATTATAAAGAAAAATATGAGAATTCAATCATTTTTCGTAGACCTATCCATGAACTCATATCTTTTCTCAACATTTTCTTTAAAAATCTCAAGAAAAATAAAATAAAATTAACCTACATCGTCTTGTATTTAACTTCCACTACAGGAATATATCAAAACGTGTAGTAAAATAAAAAAAATATGCCCTAAATCACTGTTTTAATAACTAATACATTACCATACAAATTTTTGCGTTTTACAAGTAACAGTTTCCCAGTTATCGACCACTTTTCAACGTATATTAAGAACCACAACCGTTACTAATGTAAAATCTGAAATGAAACAAACTCATTCCCATAAAAAAAAATGCTTAGCCTTTACAAGCATAATAAGCATTAAAGCTTAGTAAAAAAAGTGATGAATAAAGTGGTTTCTTATTGCTTTCTGCGTAGAATCGATTATAATACTGTGTATCAATCTGCTGAAACGAAGGAGATATTCAGCCCCACAAATGATACCGTTCTGTTCACCACAAGGACCTGCTGTTTAAAGGACAATATTGTTATCAAAGAAAGTAAAATCCGACTTGTAAAACATCCATTCTCAGATACTTTACTGCCATAAGAAAAGTTGACTGATTGTGTACAAAAACATTAATTCCAATTCGTGTATCTTTCCTGCATAAAATAATATATTAGAGTAATAATATATATTATTAAATATATTATATATATATATATATATATATATATATATATATATATAATATAATATATAATATATATATATATATATATATATATATTAGAATAATATATTAGAGTGTCTTCATTAGTTAGACTTTCCAGTTTTTAAGCAATGGCTAATTCATAAGGAGTAGAATATTTATTTTTACCAACAAATACATTTTTAGAAATTAAGTTAAATTACATAATTCAAGTGATCCGGGAGTAGACCATTCTAATTTTTTATTATTATGAAAAGAGTTATTGATTAATATGCGATTTATGCGTTCACCGTTGAATATGAGATAGTAGAAGAGTTAATGCAGAGTCGCAAGGATAGCCGGCCCAGGGGAGCAAAATAAAAAAAAAAACTGCAGCTAGTAGAATATTTACAGTCCTCTTGTAAAATATTTCCTATATTATGTCAAGGCTTTTGATTCGGTAAGGGGAAAAGATCTACGGCGATTCTTGAAGGAGATGGGCTTTCCTGTTCATCTTGTTAATCCCATTCGGAACCTATTTGTAAAAAAACAGCGTGGTGGTTAGACTGAAAATGAAAAACCAGAGCTCTACTATTAGTTTAGAGGAGTACGACAGGGATGTATTCTGTCTCCGACCTTATTCAAAATTTACGACGAATATATCATGCGGAATAGCCTGAAAACCCGATATGGAGGTGTAAAAATAGGAGGCCGGCGTATAACCAACTAAAGGTTTACTGGAAATACGACCCTGTTTGCAGGCTCTAAAATTGAAATGAAGGAGCTCCTCAACCTAGCTGAGGTATGAAATTTGAGGCAGTAGGGCTGAAATTTACGTTATGATTGTAGATACAGCCAACGATCTTCCAGCTAGTGATGCGCTGTGTGATTTCGAAAAGGTGGGCCGTTTTGTACATTTAGGATCTACAATCGATAATGTATGGCGGGGGGGGGGGGGGGGGGTTGTCGGTCGTAATACGAAAAAGAAATTGTCTTGGCAAAGAAGTCGCTTACCATGTTGACAGCTGTTCGGAAGGATAGGACATTCAGAGGAATTCAAAACCGGAGACTGCTTCAGGTACTACCTTTACCAGTAGTCATGTTCGACGTTGAGACGTAGTCTATGAAGGTAGAAAACTCAAAGAGAATTGATGAATTCAAAATATGGGCCTACAGAATAATTCTCCGCATCGCATGGGCGGAAAAATGGATGAAGAAGTCGATTATAAACGATCTGGGTTCACAGAGGAGATTGTCCACAATATGCTTCCAGCTCATCCTCCACTTTTTCGACCATATAATCCGTTGGCTTAATCGAGAGAAGCAGGTCACGCGGAAGACCGCCAAAAAGATGGCTGGACGAAATTGAAGAGGCGACTGAAAAAACGTTAGGCACATTGATTTGAAAGGCACAAGGCCGTGAACTGTGGTGAGAAGTTTTCAGCGGGATTGGAATGGTCAGCAGCTCTCAGTCATGATCGTTGATGATGAATAGTATAGTTTGAGTTAAAAAAAAAGAATTTCATTATATATACAAACACAGACACACGTCAAGCATCACAAAATTTACGTTAATTAATAAAACGTAATTTAACTGGTAGGAAATTCTTGAATAAATTACTAAATTAAAAAATAAATGTCTTTGTTACCCCAAATTGATGGAAAATTATGACACATTGTTCATAATATTACCCATTATTTTTTATCAAACTAGTCAATATAATTGCATTACTATCATCACCAATTCAACTTGTAGAAGTATCTTTCTATAAATAAAAAAATTAATTTCAAGAATAAAAAGACTAACTTTTCCAGAAAACTGGAAATCATGATGATATTCTGGCACTTTTTTCATTTTCTTTAATTTTTTTTTTTAATTATTTAATTTTTTTTAAATAAAAGAAAGTAATTAAAAAAATTAATTTATAAAACATTTAATCCTTTTTTTTTATAATAATCACTAAGTATTTTTCCTTAGAATAAGAAAAAAATCATTTAATATAACGCTTGCTGAATTCAAAAAATACATATCCCAATTAATCATTTTCATTACTTAATCTCATAAAGAGAGAAAGTAAATGAGAAAAGCCTGTTAAAAAAATATAAGGGAATATTACATAAATTGAAGGTGTATAATCTTTAATTGATTAAAATAATAATAAATTTATAAATAATCTAAATCTACTAACAGAAATAATCATAAACAAAGTGTAGAAATAAGTAATAATAATAATAATACATGATTTAATATTAAAACTACAGTTGAAAAATCGTAACTGTGCTTTTAAAATAAAACTTAAACAATGAGCATAAACTTCAGCTGCTTTTTTTTAAGTTTTTCTTTTAAAAAGGATGATATCTTTATTACAAAGGGATTATAAATGCACGAACGTTTAAACTAACATAAGAAAAATAAAATAAAAATAAAAAATGACATTCTTTTCTAAAACTTCTTTCGGTTAAGATCTTTTGTGTTTCACTATGATATAATATTTTTCCGCTTTTTAAAATTGAATACATTTATTTTTTATACACCTTTAAAAAACCCTACTGAAATTTATAACTTCCTTTTCTCATTAATAAATTTAGTTATATTTCTTACATACTTTTAAAATACGCTAATTTTAATTTTGACTGAATCTAAGCCTAGTAAATGTAAATAAAATTATGAAACAATATTAGAATATTTTCATTTACAATTTCTTGAGAATAAAGTAATAGTACATGAAAAAACGTGTACTTAAAATATAAATCTAGAATTCAATACAAATTTTGATTCTTAAACAATCATTACCAGCAGTTGTAAAACAAATTATTGAAAAAAAAAACAAATATGCCAAAAGATAAAAATTAAATATAAAATATAAAAATATTGTATGGATATTTATAAAAAAAAAATAAAAACTGAAAACTACGAAATAATCTACTTTCTCTACAAACAGTACAAATGAAAAGGAAAAATTAGGCCTCAACTAATCACGTGAACATTTCTTATGTAGACCAGTCTAGGAGGAGAGTTTCCATGTTGAATTCCTTAATTATGCTTTTTTCCACTAAAATTTCTTATAACGAAGTAAGTACATTATCCTTCGTTTACAAAAAGCTTATATGTGGGAATAAGAAATGAAACTTTAAAGTGTGTCTGATCATTTCTTTTACCTGTTTAGCGTCCGGGAATTACCGTTCAGGTATTACTTCAGAGGATGAATGATGATGATATGTATGAATGTAAATAAATTGTAGTCTTGTACAGTCTCAGTTCGACCATTCCTGAGATGTGTGGTTAATTGAAACCCAACCACCAAAGACAACACCGGTATCCACGATCTAGTATTCAAATCCGTGTAGAAATAACAGACATTACTAGGACTTGAACGCTGGAACTCTCGACTTCCAAATCAGCTGATTTGGAAAGACGCGTTCACCACTAGACCAACCCGATAGGTTGACCACTTCCGACCTGGCCTTTCTTTTTCCTGATGTTTCAAGAGCTGTTATCGTTCGCATTGTTCATGACCATTTAGGCTTCAGAAGGTTTGTGCTCGTCGAGTGCCGCATGACTTAAAAGAACGTCACAAAATACTCACCAGGTTGAAGTGTGTCTGACCGGGATTCGAACTGGGGACTTCCGGATGAAAGACCAAGAATCTACCCGTCGCCACACGATATTTTAGCTTTAAATTTCTGGATTTATATCTTATGTAGAAATAAAGTTAATCATTATTGTATAGGTTTAAAAAGATTTGTTTCTATTTGTTTTTTTTTTTTTTTACGTAATTTAGGTAGCATCGACTGCTATTGTTCATTTTACCGCTAACGAGCAGTGAAACTGCACTCAAAGTATAAACGTTATTTTATACGGAAATCAGTTTATTAATCTGGTTTATTAAAGCCAGATTAATAAACTGATTAATGATTAATCATTAATGATTTTATCATTACTTTATTTCAATTTCCAGGATACTACTGCCGGGATATTCCAAGGTACTCCATACATTCGTCTTGTTCGAGTCTAATATTTATTATTTTGTTATTTTTTAACATTATTGGTGAAAGAATCTTTTTTTTGATATAGATGAGTCTGAGAAATGCCATTTACGCACCCCCCTCCATAAATGGGTGAGTGTCGGACTCGAACGGGTTCGGCTAGATGTTATTAAGAGCCTATGTGTACCAGCACCCTATCGACTAAAAATCCTATCTCACCATTTCTCCTCCTCCGAGGTCGGTCTTGCAGTTTAAGCATTGCGCGGGCCCAGGAGGTGCCTTTAGTGCCCATGGGTCCAGAGTCCCCGTGCTTCATCACCGTCGCCTATCCGCACAAGTGCAGACACAGGACGGCTCCACAGGGGGCTGGCTGTCCTTCGCCCCTTCACCTTCAGGTCACTTTCTTCGCCTTCACCAAGTCTCAGGTCTTCTATACGTAACTCTGATTCCTTGCTGGGTGATCTTCAGTCTTCATACTGATCCGGGTCCTAAATCAGGCTCTATCCCATTTTCTAGCTTCTCTGGGTATAGTCTTCAGGATACTTGTTGCTAGGTTTACTACCTTGTCCCATTCCACTCTTCCTATCAACATGTATGAAACTGTTTCTTCTGGAGAAAGCCAGCTTAACTCGACATCTTTTCTGACCATATCCCACCGCTGGCATTGGTGGTGTGCTCAACGGTATCTTCAAGATCGCAGTACCTGCATAGAGGAGACGCTCTCCTGCCAAATCGATGCAGGTAGGCTTCAAACTCGATATGTCCAGAAAGGAGCTGCGTTATATAGAAACCTACCTCACTCAGTCCTCTCTGCACCCATACATCTATTCTCGGAATTAATGTACCTGTCCATATACCAGTAGGTGAGGTGTTCCAGGCGTCATGCCACTCGGCCAGAAGTAAGTCCTTAACCTCGGTCTCAGTCGCGCCAAGATAAACTCGCCGGACCATCAATGCACGCAGCCGGACCGGTGAAATCCCGGGAGATGACCTCAATAGCACTTCGCGAAACCGTGCGGCATGCGGCCGCAATGTTCAACGCAGCACGTCTTTGAAGCGATGATATTTTACCTACATGCCTTTTCTTTTCAAAACCCTCTACCCATGCAGGGACGACATAAAGTATGAGTGAAGAAGCCACCGTCAGTATTATACGTCGTCTAGAAGCACGAAGACCTCTGTGTGGTTACGCATAAGCTTACCTGGTAAAAAAAAAACAAAAAAAATACGACATCATCATTAGTTATTGATATTCATTCCATACTGATGACGATTATTTAAATGCGAATTTAGCTGTTGAGTTCTCTTTTACGAAAAAGAATTTTGAGATCTCTCTTAATTATTACACTTGAATAGCCGTTTTAGAAGAACGTTCTTTGTAATTGAAAAATTAAACTTAGACCTATGTATGAACTATATTGTTATATTAATATTGAATACCATTATATCTATATATAATGATATTCTAGATATTATTATAGATATAATCGAAAAGAAAAGCGATCAACTTGTTGAAATTAGGATATTCCCTAGTAAGCCTGAACTGTATTAACTTTAAATTTATAATTTTTATATCGGTTACACTCGGTCAGAATCGAAACTTAAAATCACAACCAGAACAGAAGATTAGAAGAAAGCTTTTGTACATATACCATTTTCAGAAAGGAAAATATCTGATGAATAGTAAAAGAATTATATACAAGTATTAATCCACTAAATTGGAATGGTTGTATTGAAAACGGAAACTAAAGATATCCAATGCAAAATGAAAATATCAAAATTTCAAAGAAAGGATGTCTTTAGGACGAAGAATTCTTAAGAGAAAAGGTTTATGAAGAAAGTTAATACGTTCAATAATTTTATTTTCCAAATAAACGTTGGAGTAGAGAGACGGATGCTTTTACGATTTAAGGAAAAAGGGTGAATATTAAAAAAAATGTGATAAGCTCTGAGTTATATGATAACCATGAAGCTATTAACAAAGTTAATAGAAATTTTTTTTATATCTACACGGGCTTACGAAATGGTTTTTTTTCGACGAGGGGGATTATTCTTCAAGTTTAACCACTTTTGAAGAGAAAATAACAGGGTTAAGTTGAGAATAATGAGGAACACCTAAAAAGGATAAAGAACTTCAATTTTTCCAGACGACTGAATATAAAAAAAGTTTAGGAAGATCAATAATACACAGAAAATGTTCTATCCCGGAGAACGGTGGAGGAATTTCAATAGTTAACACAGGGGACTAGCTTCGGCGGATAAAAAATTGTAATGGTAATAAGATGAGAGTCCATCAGGCAATTGAATGAACGCTTCATCCCGCATCTAGAGAACTGGTATTTATAAATGATTAACCTCAAATAACGTCGTAGGTAGGATCGAACAAATTGAATGGCAAAAATTATCCCCTAGAATTTTAAATCAGTATTAAACTTGATTTAACTCGTTTTATCAATATATTCAAACTCGATAGTTTAACTGTTGTTTTTCAATTTAACAATCAAAATTCTGTTAATATCTTTTCCCTAGAGAAATGAAATCAACCAGAGTCTCAAATAAAAATTGAAAAAATTTTTTCTCTGAAACTGATCATTTCGCGCACATACCTCACGCATAAAGTTGAAGTAAAAACATAGACTACATTAAACTATATAGCGGATAAAGTTCAAATCATTTGAAATTACTCAAAAAGATTTAATTCCTGTTTAAAAAAAAAAATCTGTTATTCATCAAGAACCGTACATTTCTTTTTATTACAAAAAGTACATCGTTAATGTATGTAATTTACTGTGTTATCTAACCAATATTTTGCGTTGTTTTTAAATATTCAAGCACTGTAAACTTCTAATATTTGTTTTATTTTTGTCTATAATTCTACTAAAAGACCAAGTTAAAAATTGCAGAGGTGAAATAGGTTGAGAAATAAAAGTAGTAGAAACGGTTTTGCCCCTCGTACGTTTAGTATTACAACTACATAATATTCGTACCCGGCACTCAACCTCCGACGTAATCTCTTTTTCTCTTTACATTTCTACATAGTATCTCTCTTTTACTCTTAAACAATGAGCGTACAATTCAGAACCGACTCGCCTCCAGGAATTCCAGCAAAAATTCTCTCATATATCACACTTTTATATACATTTTTCATTTATAACAGTGATTTTCCTTTATTACAGGAGGGGTTTTTGTTGTGTTACTGTGTGGTCTGGCTCTTGCCATACTAGTCGCTATACTTGAATTCTGCTGGAACTCAAAAAAGAATGCTCAAACAGATAGGGTAAGTATAAAAACCTTGATATTATATTTGATTATGTATTATTCATGTTAAAATAATGAGTTAGTAGATTTCAGATTCTATTTCTAAAGAAATATTTAATTAACAGGAGGAATATGTAAATATTAGAATATATATATTATTACAATAATTATTGTGATAAAAAAAAGTGGGAAAAATTAGAAATACAAAAACGTATTATTTATTTTATAATTCATTTTCCTTTTACGACTGCTTGAAACTGCTCCGCGGTTTTTCCTATGTACAACACTCAGCAGTCTCTTTTGTTTGCTTATGTATTTAAGCTACTTATGTCTTTTTAATGATTGTATTTTGAATGCGATCTTTTTTTTTATGTTTAGAAGGTTATATTTTATTAACTTTTTCAAAATGTGAAGTTTTTTCATTCAAGTTAACTTTGTTTTAATTTATATTTATTCGATATAGAATTGTACGATGAAAGATCTTTGTATAATAGTTATTTATTGATTGAACGAAGATTAATATAAATTAAGATAAGACTGATATAGAAATATAAAATATTGTATTACATTATATTATATTAATATAAAAATGTAAGATTAATGTAGGTTAAGGATTTAGTTAAAGTTGGATGGATTGAATAGTGAATTAGCGTGTCTATTTTTATTTTCTATTTTTTTTGGTTTTTTTACGCTTTACTTTGAGATTGTGTTTTACGTATCAATCTAAGAAAAATTATTTGTTTATATAAAGTTCATCCAGCTGTAAATCTTAAAAAATATTTTATTTTTGTGTTTAAACAGTTATTTTTTTCTCGTCGGATTTCCCGCCCTTCGGAGCCGGATTTGCGACTAAGCATATGTTCAGCTCCAAGAAGTGTCATCGCCTTAAACTACCTCAGAAGAGCACAAGGCCCCGTCCAGGCAGCCGGGATTCGGTCTCCTTACTTGCCGTGCCTCAAATGAGGGGATCCCAAAGGATTCCCCTCACCGGGGCTCCGGCCTTAACGCCACGCCTCTAACGAGGAATCCCAAAGGGATCTCCACCGGGACTAAGGTCTTACTTTCCCCTCAACGATTGTGCAAGAGACTTGCCATCCGATCATCGATGATGAGACGCCGAAGCCTCCCACCCCTCTCGGATGAAGCTGTCCCTTGCAGACAACACAGCGCAGCTGAGCACATATTCATGGCGTTGGTGCTGCAAGTGCGGCCAAATTACATTCTCGATCTCCGAGTGGATGTCTGTGCGATCTGCATGGCAGACAGAAAGGTTCCTGTTTGCAGTCGCTCCTCACGTGACCGGCCATACCGCAGGCAAAACAACGACCACTTCGGTCTGGTGCAAGACAAATTCGACCCAATGACCTGTACCCCAACACCGATACCAAACGTCATCTGAGGCACTGTTGGCCCGATGCGTGCGGCCACGATGATAACAGTAAAATTGTCTTTGTACAAATATAATTAAACCGATGTAAACAAATTTACAACTGTATAAACAAGCCCCTAGCAACACTAGGCAAAGTTCAAAAATAAAAAATATTACTTAAAACAACAAAACAGAAAAATAAATAAAAAACAAACAAAAAACTAAAAACCTAACACAAACATAAATCCCCAAACAAAACTCAAGAAATCAAAAACCATAAATAACTACGAAAAATAACAAAATATAACAATATAATCACAGAGCTCCTATACAATCAATCTATCTCTTCGACGTCAGCTGTGATTGACAGTTTTATTTTTTTTTTAACCTCCGAGACTATCGTTAAATATTGCTTCAGAGGACGAGATGAATTGATTTATAGGATGTATGAAAATGCCATGCCTGACCGGGATTTGAAACCGGGACCTCCGGATGAAAGGCACTCGCGTCACGGAGGCTGGTATAAAGTTATTTAAAATATCACAAATATACTTTTAGGTTAGATGAATATAGAAAACCGTAATACATAAAAATTAAATAAACTTTAATTTATAAAAATTAAAATAAATAAATAAATTAAGGAAAACGTAAAATAATAAAACAAATTTTAATGAAAGGAAAAGAAATAACTTATATTGGAAAAATCTGTTAGTAAAAATTAGATTTATGAATTTAACATTAAAAAATTCTTATAAATATTATTACGTATGTAGTGCTTTACTAACCCCAAAAATATAACAAAATTTAAGTGTACAGAAATCTTGTCTAACGTGAGAATGTTGACAAATTAAATGACTGTGAAGTTTCAAAATTAAGAGTTTTTAAGAGAAATAGCAGAAGAGAAAAAACTTAATGAAATAATTGTAAAAGTAAAAGTATAAAATAATTAGCTCGGTAGGTCATACCTTTAGGCTTTCACAGTTATTCAATTTAGCAGTAGAGAGAAGTGGAAAGAGTTTAAAAAAAAGAAAGATTCTAATAAATGATAAGACAAGGAAGTAGGACGTAACTAATATAATTATAAAGATTATAAAATTAAAAAATATTGGAAAGAAATTTAGTAGTAGTATAAAATATTCAAATTAAAATTAAACTCGAAATAACTGGCAAGGATGATGCTGATTTTTATCGACATCTACAAAGAACCTAAAATAAAACCGCTCCCCAATAGATATACTTTAATATCACTTTGCCCTTAGATGTTATTTACATTCCTATTTAAATAAAGTATTTATTAAACATCATCTCGAATGAATTGTTAAACCATGAAAAGATTTCCTAACAAAAATTTGTACAACTTCAATGTTTTTTTTGTTTGTTTTTAATCTCCGGAACGACCATTAGGTATTGCTTCAGAGAATGAGATGAATGACTTGTAGCGTGTATGAAAAATGCCATGCCCGACCGGGATTGGAACCCGGGACCTCCGGATGAATGGCCAAGACTCTACCACTCGCGCCACGGAGGTTGGCTTCAATCTTTACGTATCATAAAAACCAAACATATTTAATAATAACTAAAGTGGCAATATTTTCGACTACAAAGTACTAAATATTACTTCAATTTTTCTTATCCTGTAAAAATAATCTACTCTGACAATCTGACTTCACAAAATGTAATTAAATACATTTTCAAGTATTGACACGATTGAAACAAAATGTTCGCAAAATGTATAAAAAATATTCATACAATATTTGTAGTAATAATGGCTAGTTAACAAAACCTCTTTTGTCAATCCGTTATATCCAATCAACTTAATAATATATTATTTCTATTTTCAAGAAAATATTTACACTTTTTCTAATATAAAAAAATGATACTGGGGTAATTAGAAAGGGAGTCCGACAAGGATGTTCCCTATCCCCGTTACTTTTTAACCTTTACATGAAACTAGCAGTTAATGATATTAAAGAACAATTTAGATTCGGAGTAACAGTACAAGGTGAAAAGATAAAGATGCTACGATTTGCTGATGATATAGTAATTCTAGCCGAGAGTAAAAAGGATTTAGAAGAAACAGTGAATGGAATAGATAAAGTCCTCCACAAGAACTACCGCATGAAAATAAACAGGAACAAAACGAAAGTAAAATGAAGTAGAAATAACAAAGATGGACCACTGAATGTGAAAATAGGAGGAGAAAAGATTACGGAGGTAGAAGAATTTTGTTATTTGGGAAGTAGAATTACTAAAGATGGACGAAGCAGGAGCGATATAAAATGCCAAATAGCACAAGCGAAACGATTTTTCAGTCAGAAATATAATTTGTTAACATCAAAAATTAATTTAAATGTCAGGAAAAGATTTTTGGAAGTTTATGTTTGGAGTGTCGCTTTATATGGAAGTGAAAATTGGACAATCGGAGTATCTTAGAAGCTTTTGAAATATCGTGCTATAGGAGAATGTTATAAATCAAGAGGTGTTGCGGCAAATCGATGAAGAAAGAAGCATTAGGAGAAATATCGTTAAAAGAAGAAACAAACTTATAGCCCTCATATTAAGGTACCATGGAATAGTCTCTTTAATATTGGAGGGACAGATAGAAGGGAAAAATTGTGCAGGCAGACAACGTTTGGAATATGTAAAACAAATTGTTATGGATATAGGATGTAGGGAGTATACCAATATGAAATGACTAGCACTAGATAGGGAATCTTTGAGAGCTGCATCAAAACAGTCAAATGACTAAAGACAAAAAAAAAAATATATACACGAGTAAATTTCGTAAATAACGCTTTGTTTTTTCCTGAGTATGCTTTCCATTGCTTTAGAGTATTCAAGTGTATAATTATATTATTCAAAATTTTATTGTATTTATTTATCAAATGATTGTAGACAAAAAGAAAATGGGGTAAACAAGTCGTGGATGAAAAACTGAGGTAGATCTAAAAGGCAATAGAATACGAACATATAAATCATGGAAAAGAGGAAAAATTTACTAATTTTATTAGTGATCTATTTGATCTCCGTGGTGGAGGGGTAGTGTTTTGGCCTTTCAGCTGGGAGTCCCGGATTCGAATCCCAATAGATAAGGTGAAATCTTTCATACTTGACAAAATTCAATTTCTATGTTCTCATGTTCTCACCTACATGTTTCAAAGCTTCTAAGAGTATGATGAATAAAATCATAAAATATATAGCCCAGTAAAGGCCCAACCTTTTTTAAATATTGTATCCCCTTAGGAAACATTAAAGGAAAATATAACCATTCTCGGTAATGAACTATATACAGCATGAAATTTCATGTTAAAAATAATCCGTTTCTGATATGTAACGCCAAATATTATACGTAAATACATACGTACAGTTTTACATACATACGTAAGTTTTTAAATATATTCTAACGAAATATAATAATTATTAAAAAACGATTACCATCAATTTACTAATCTTTAAAATGGCGCTGAATTTAAAAATAGCTAAAAGTACTACATTTCAAATGTAAGTGCAGAAAAAGTTTCACGTTGATTCTATTTTTTTTAAATTTTACTTGTTTTTACATTTTTTTACTTTAATTTTTATTTAAAATTAGATTAAGCCAGCAAACCATTCCGCCCGTATGAATAAAAGTAACGCAAAGACAAGAAAAAGAAATCTGCGTCTTTATAAAAATAAGAAAACGTGATTTGAAGAACAATGCAAAAATAAAACAGTTGTTGATTAAATAGTAAGGCTCTTCCTAAAGTGAGGATAGATATAATTTTTCTACATAATGTTAACAATTTTAAAAATTATCACGCGAAAATACTTTTGAATAGCAGAACGGTAACAGATTAATACATCAATACGCAAAAATAATCTATTATTAAACGATGAAGATAAAATAAAATAAATAATAAATATCTGCAACAAATAGAGTAAAGTTTTTCACTTAATGTATTCTGAAAATAAGTTACAAGAAAGGCGAAGAAAGTGCCGCTACAAAATAAAAATTGTACTGTCAATATATGCCCATTTGGTGAAGAAAAAGACTTGAACATAAAAATAAGTATAAAAACCTGGTTGAACTGAGAAACTAATCTTCTTTAAGTGAGAAAATATCAAAAACATATTAAAAATCTAATTAAAAAATCGGACCTTATATAAATGATTATTAATGTCATGTAATAAGTACAAGTAATTATAGAAGAAATACGAGGGATTTTTATCTAAATTAAAAGACCACTGGGAAATTTCTCTCCTTAAGGTTGACAAAGGTGTATCGTTCACGGCCATTGTACACACTGCATTGTTTTCTGTAAGTTGTCGCGCTGTAGTATCGTTGATTACGAGTGAGTTTTTACGTTATAAAATGAAAAGGAAAATCGATATTGCCGCCGACTTTGAAATACGAGGAGTCAAAGTTTTTTAAACTTTCAAAACGTTAAGCCGGCTGAAATTGATAGGCAGTCAGTTGCTGTGTACGTTGACAATGTAATGAATGAAAGAAACGTCCGGAAATGTTGTGAAAGGTTTTGAAATAACAGGATTAATGTGCACGATGAAGAACGTTCGGGTTGGCCCTCGATAATCACCGAGGACTTGTTGAAACGCGTCGATAATGAAATCATAAAAGATCGTCGCTCAACGATTTCCGACCTTCTTTCTTTTTCCTGTTTAGCCTCCGATAATTACCGTTCAGATAATACTTCAGAGGATGAATGAGGATGATATGTATGAGTGTAAATGAAGTGTAGTCTTGTACAGTCTTAGTTCGACCATGTCTGAGATGTGTGGTTAATTGAAAACCCAACCACCAAAGAATACCGGTATCCACGATCTAGCATTCAAATCCATGTAAAAATAACTGAATTTATTAGGACTTGAACGCTGGAACTCTCAACTTCCAAATCAATTGATTTGGGAAGGCGCGTTCACCACTAGACCAACACGGTGGGTTGACGATTTCCGACCTGGCCCTTCTTTTTTTTTGACGTTTCAAGAGCTGTATTGTTCACACTGTTCGTGACCATTTAGGCTTCAGAAGGTTAGTGCTCGTCGGGTGCCGCATATCTTAACAGAACGTCACAAAAAAATCCGAAAGGGATCTGCTTTGGAATTTTTCATGCGCTTCACAAAAAGCGATGATGAGTTCCTTAACTCGATTGTTACCGGCGATAAAACATGGATTTCGTATTACACGCCGCAGAATTAACGGCAGTCAAGTGAATAGCGTCATCCTCAATCATCAACCAGACCGATAAAGGTCAAGCCACAGCCATTTGGACGCAAGCTGGCCACAATCTTTTGGAATCGGTTTGGTCTGGACTTAGCTCCTTCTGAGTACCGTTTGTTTGAGAAATTGAAAGAATTTTTGAGCGGTAAGAAATTCGCGGGTGACAATGAACTTAAAAATGTTATTAATCAGTAGCTAAATGGACTGGCGGCAGAAGAATACGAGGATATATTGAAGCTGGTATATAGCTACGAGAAATGTCTTAATTCATGTGGCGATTATGTAGAGAAGTAGTATAAGGTATGTTGTTTAAGGGAAATAAAAAATATTTATAAAGTTTTCAGAATAAATTTTTTTTACAATGAGACGGTCTTTAATTTAGAGATAACCTCTCGTACACGTACTTCTTCACCGGGTTGACGCTGTAGAGAATAATACACATAGTTTTAGTTCTCACCAAGCTTCAGCGAGAAAAGGATGCATATATATATATATATATATATATATATATACCTGATGCTTATATCTGGTAGCTGGTATCTAGATTTAGATAAAAGAATAATAGCTTTGTTTCTTCTTCCATTCAAGCTACTGTAAGTTTACTCCTGATATACTACTCTTGTACTACTGTTTTCCGTAATTAAGTTAATAAATTACAAAACAAGGCTTCTAGTAAAGAAGCTGTTAAGTGTAATTTTATCATACCGTATAACTAGCTTGTCCTTTTCGCATTGTTGCCGTACAACTACAACTAAATTATTAATTTAGTTATATTACTTTAATATAATTATTAAAAAAAAGTATCACACTTTCTCTGACTTTCAGCCTATTATTGTCGTTAAATTAAAAAACAACTTTACATTTAGAACCACGGCGGCAGTTCTCTAACCTATTTTACGTACTATTTTTATACATACACCCAGCAAATACCCACATTAAGAAAGCAGTATTTACTTTATAATTCATGGTTAATTCCTTTCAACAGAAATATCTGGTAAACGTTTTACTAAAGACAATTACCCCTTAATGCTAAGTAATATGATAAGAGATTATATGTAATTATCAGAAAAAAGATTTAATTTACAAAATTACAATTTTTTATTTAACCTACATGGTTTTTAGATTACATTAAAGCATATAAACGGATTTCTATCCAGAACCTCCTCCTGAAAAGCTTTATTTTATTGCCTGTTAGATTCTAAACCTTCAATCTGTTTTATATTTTCAAACAAACGCACAAATTTTTAGATAAGAGATCCTGAATCTAAAAGAAAAAAGACACCAAAGATTAAGTATATTTTGTATTGAAGCCCTTGAATTCTATAAACAAATTCCTCTCATTTTCATTAGACTATTAGCTTAATATATTAACTGAATTTTCTGTAACATAAACAAGTCCTGTATGCACCATTTCTAATTATAAAACGCCTAAATTTCGTTAGAATTCGGTTATAAAGCTCCAATAGAAAATTAGAAATATCATTACTCTCTTCGTTATTGAGAAACCTTTAAATCTTTTTTGGAGTTGGAATTTTCATCGTTTTATTTTTATTTCTTAGAAAAATCACTGCTTTACTATAGAGCCAGACAGGACCGATGAAGTTTTTTCTCCTTTCTTTGCTAAAATTTCAGCCCTCAATCCTCCAAACTATTGAGTGTTTTGAAAACCCCATGACATTGAGGGTTGGGAAAGGTATTTTTGAGATGGGCTAAATACAAATTCTATGATTTTCTTAAAGCAACTTTGCTACACATAAAATTTTCACACGCTACTTGTCATTCATTTCATCCTCTGAATCAATACATAACGGTGGTCCCGAAGTTAAAAAAAACTTCCCTTAATAATAATATAAAGCTGAAAAATTATTATATGTCTTTACTTTTAGCTGAGTTTAAAAAAAAAACAAAATATAGAAGAAAGAATGAAAATGTATTTAAAAACAAGGATGTTTTTATTACGTCTAAAAATAACGTACAATGATTTTAAACTCGAAAACAAATTTAAATACAAAAAAAAATTACCTCGCTATAAAAAAAAGAAAATAATTCCAGAATATATTATTTGCATAAAAATTATCGTAAATAATTTCCCTTATTAAGAGAACACTGAGAATAACTTACGAGGTTCTAGGGAAAATAAAGCAAATAATTATTATTATCGGTAATAAATAATATCTGATACCTGGATTAAATACCTGTGATAAAACGATTTATCACGTTTTTAAAAGAGATAATTTATGGTTCCTGCTAGTAAAAATTAGGAAAAAAATTGATTTTTATTTTTGAACGTCGTTTATCAAAATCAGGTAAACTTATTTCTATTATATACATATATATAAAATTTTACCTCAATAAAATACCAAATCATGCACCTAATTTTACAAAAAAGTTAGTAAAAAATGCATAAATTAAACAAAAAATCACGATAAATTGATATTTTTTTAATAATTAGTAAGGCGCAGTTTATTTTTACGTTCCAAACAAAAGAGTCTTTGCTTTAATTCAGTGCCTTGTTTAATTCAGTTTTCCCTCATTATCTTGGTTTATATTTGTAACTTTTTACAAGGAACAAAGACAAACTAAGTTATATTTATGAAAAAGTTAAATTTTGTTTTTTTAAACTTGACATCGGCAATATTTGTCTTTTCTTAACTGAAAATATTCTCAGGTAATTCGCCTTCTCTTGACAAAATCAGGTTTTTGACACCTACACGCTCATTGTGTATTTAAAAAATAATTAATATATAAAAAATTAACTCCACTCGATTTTTGATATTTTAATTAACAAACACTAGGGGTACATTTAAAAAAAAACGTACCCCTAATAATGTACTCCTTACAATGTTGAATTAAATCAAAATATTATAACGTTCAAAGAATTTTTTTTTAAATTTAAAACACAGGTTCTATTCTCTTTCTTGCAAGATAATATTTTTGTGTTAACACGCTGCGGAATTTTATTAAAAAAGTTCCAGGAAGAAAAATAAAATAAAATGAACAGCAACAATTTTACAAATTTTTACAGTTTTCGTAAAAAATATTTTTTGGAAATTTCAACTGAAGGTTTCCTTTCTAATAAAAAGTAAAATTTGTTACCCAGATGAATACCAAGCTGTTCTGATTGTCAATAATAACATGGAATCTGCATTTTTTTAGCATTTTATAAAAAAAATTGCAAATACAGTTCCCATAACAACCAGGAATAGCTTACGATTTCTTACTCTTGTGTATATACATATAAAAATGAATGTTTGTTAGTTTGTCCCGCATGCATTCCAATAACATTCATCCGATTACGATGAAATTTTGGTGAGTTGTTATGCACACGCCCGCGAAAGTTTCTGAATTAGTTTAGACCCGCAGATGGCGCTGGGGGTCGAGATATTTCGAAAAATTGTATTATGCTCATATTCAGCTCAAATGATTTAGCTCATATTCAGAATATGTGTTACTTAAATGGAAAGAAATACCTCTGCAAAAAATGGACCCGCTAGATGGCGCTGGGGTTCAGATATTTGGTAAAATTGCATTTACGGTTCGATTTGGTTCATATTCAGAATTTATATTAGTTACGTGAAAAGAAAAATTTTTGCAAAAACTATACCCGATAGGTAGCGCCGGTGTCAATATATTTACAGAACAAACAAATATACACACAGACTTTCTTCTTCTATATTTATAAAAGCCAATGTTCGTATACGTGTCCGTTATAGTCTAAAAAAACTACTGGACCGATCTGCGCGCGGGAAAAATATGAAAGGGGAAGGGGAAAGAAGGAAATAGGGGAAGGGGAAACAAATATATGGAAATCAAAAAGGAGAAAACGTGAAGGAAGAGGGGAATGGGAAATAGGGGAAAGAGAGTATATGGAAATGGGGAAGGGGTAAACTGTGAACAAGAGATAAAGGAAATAGGGAAAACGAAAGAAAGGGAAAAGGAGAAGCCGGAAAAGGGGAAATAGGGAATACGGAGAAAAGGGGTAAAGGGAAAGGGGAAAGGAAAAAAGGGAAATAGGAAAAAGGGATAAAGTGAAAGGTAAATTTTGTGACGTTCCGTAAATGTTCAGTTTTTTAATGTTTTATCAAACTTTCAATTGTGTTTATTTAATCTACATATATACTCAAATCAAATCTTGCAATAGCGAAGCGTTGCCGGGTTGCTAATACTAAATAAAACTTGCAATACATAATATTGTGACGTGTTATAAAAAAATAAATTATTTAAAAGATTAATCAGTTAAATTTTTTTACTATCTTCTAAATATGTGTTTTACAAACTAAAAAACCGCCAGCAGTAACTTAACTTATTGCAGTGAGAAACAGTAGCGGCATTATAATTGATGTTGGTCTAAATAATGAATAAAAAATACTGTCTTAACTGATAAACGTTCTATAAGTGTAAATTATATTTTATTTTTCATTAGTATGTTTAATAATTTTATATAAAAAAATTAAAATAAATACTTTTATATCCACAAACGTCAACTTTATCTAGGATCTACAGTGTCACATAACATCTACTCATCGATAATTTTAATTACATCACAAACTGTGATGTAAGGAAGTGGAGTGGTAAAATTTTACATTTTTTTTTATTAAATTTCGCAAGCTTTCTCATAATAGTGCAGCTTATATATTGAACTGTACGCTTGGACGCACAGATAAATTAATATATAAAATAAATACATATACAGAACTTTGATATAACAATTTATATTTACATTTAACTAGTTCGTAGTCGAATAGATTTTAAAATATATATTTCTATTTTCAATAACTATAAAAAATTCATTTATTTGCTGATAATTTTCAAAAAACTTCATAAAATTATTCGCATAAAGAATAGAAACAATCACTATGTACAAATATGTCGTGTTTATGATGATAGTAGAAAATGCACTATGCTGAACACATTAATACAAACATAAAATATATTTAGTTTAAATTTAAAAGACAATAAATTTCAAAAAAATAAATAAGTTAATGTTAAAGTAACATTTTTAATTTATTAATAAACGTGCTATGATATATTTAAAAAAAAACTATAAATTTAACAGACCTTTATAAAGTTTATTTAATAAAGTTATTATTACTCTGTAATTATTCATAAATATAACAATATTGACTTAGATGATCTTTAAAACAATAAATGTAATAATCTGAATAATTTATGTCGGCTACAATTATATAAAACGAATGCATCGTTATTTTAAGTTCTTGAAATTACCTGCAACATTAACCTGAAAGACGACGTAAATAAATCGTTACCGTTTTTGTTACTTCTGCATTTAAGCTACGCTTCACCATTTTATTTGATGCAACGGTTATTATTTGCACTGTTGCAATAAATGTAGGTTTATATTGTTCAAATAAGAAATTGAAGTAATATTCTCAATTTGTCCATAATATAGAATGTAAAATAATTTTAATGTTTGTTGTTAACATTTTATGTATTACAGAATTGTTAGTAGTAAATTAATAAAAAAAATGGCTGTATTACTTTGAAAAATTTTTCGTTCTTATCTTGAGCTTAGAATTTAACTTTTCTACCAGTAATAAAGTCGAAAATAACTAATACATTTACAACTTTGCTGTTTTTTTTTTTGGTTTTTTTTAAAAATAAAAACGATAATAATACAAAAAAAAAATTAAATTTTTCATATGATTTATAAAAAATTAATAATAATATTATAGTTTATATTTTTATAATTAATAATAGTATCATTACAAAACTAAAAATAATAAAATATTGTACAAAATTTTTTCTACGATTACAATTAACTTGTGCGAGATATTTTGTTTCATGATACATTAAATTTATTTTCTGTTTGTTCATATTAATTGTCTCACGGAAGCAGTTTTGAGGTTTTTCTAGAGAGTTTGCAAATAATTCCTTTTTATATATAAATAAATGGTCTATAAATCTAGTCTACGTATGCTGTATATAGTTAGGATGACAACAAAAATTATTTATACTGGGAAAGAGTTCAAAGAGTTTAAGAATGCGCTGTCTTTGTTGGAAGGAGAAAAAATAACCGGTTCTTCTATTAAAAAAATATATATATAATAATAACTATAATTTTTATACCAAACACCAGAACCTTTTTCATATAACTCAGTACAATACTTCACCGTATGAAAAGAACTTTAATATGTTTCTGTTGCAATTTTTAATAAGTACCGACTTATTTAAATGTTCATCGATTTATTTAATATTAAATTAAAGATTTTCTTTAACGGAAAGATATTAGTGTGTCGGTGAAGTATTAAATAATAATAATAATTTTTTTAAATTCTGAATTAAACGTAGTTGATGATAACTTAGTTACCATCTTGTACAAATGACAGATTCTCAAATAACTGTAAATAAACGCTTTATGAATTGTTTATATACTGTTTGTTCGTGTTTCGTTTACATATATTTAGTATTATTTCAAGCATTTACGAGGTGTGTGAAAAAAGCAATGAGACTGAATTTTTGCTTACCAAAGGTTTTATTTTTTCAAAATAACAATATTATCCCCCAAAGTAGTTCCCTTGGGCAGCTATACACCGGCGGAGTCGTAGTTCCCACTTCTGGTAGCAGCGCTGGAAGACTTCAACTGGTCGGTCACAGTCTTTTGAATGTTCTCCAGAGTTCCAAAATGACCTCCTTTTAAGACATGTTTCAATTTCGGGAAAAGGAAAACGCCACAAGGACTCAAATCAGGTGAATAGGGGGGTTGAGGAACCGTAGGAATGCATTTTGAGGTCAAAAATTCCCTGACGGAAATGGTCGTGTGACACGGGGCATTGTCATGATGAAGCATACACTTGTGTGCAATGTCTGGTCTCACGCGAATCACTCTTTTCCTGAGCCTTTCAAGGACACCTTTGTAAAACACTTGGTTGACAGTTTGTCCTGGAGGAACAAATTCTTTACGCGCGATACTCCTACTGTAAAAAAAATCAAATCAGCATTGTTTTGATCTTTCATTTGCTCATTCGACATTTTTTCGGTCGAGGAGATGACGGAGTGAGCCACTCTTCGCTATGCCGCTTTGTTTCAGGATCGTACTCAAATATCCAGGATTCATCACCTGTGATCGCACGATTGAAGAATTCTTGGTCGTTGTGAATCCTCTCAAGAAGATCAACGCACACGTTTCTTCGATTGTCCTTCTGTTTCCTTGTTTGTTTTTCGGCACCAATTTCGCATGTCCAATTCGTCTGTCAAAATTTGATGTACGGTGAATGTGTTTAAATTTAACTGTTCACTCATTATCCTTATTGTCTGATCTCACAAGAACCCTCACACGCTCAACGTTTTCGTCGGATTTTGAAGTTGAAGGTCTCCCTGAGCGAGGTTGATCTTCAACGTGTTCTCGGCCTTCCAAAAATGATTTGTGACAGCGGAAAACTTGTGCTCTTGATAAGCAATGTTCCCCATAGGCCTGTTTCAACTTTTCAAAGTCACACTTGCGGATTCCCCAAGTTTAGTGCAAAACTTGATTGCACAACTTCGCTCTAAATTCCGATGCTTCATTTTCGTAACACACAACAAAAACACAACTTCACTGATGGCGCTGTCAAAAATGATGTGTTGGCAGTAAGAGTTTCAACTCTTACTGAGCATGTGGAAGCGATAAACAAGCCGGTCTAGCTCAGACCGGTAGACACAGCTATGCCAGATCGCTCGCAGTGTTACCAATCTCATTACTTTTCTCACACACCTCGTATTATTATTTTTAAATTTTAGTATGAACTTAATTTACTACTACTTAATTTAATAACTACTTAAACTTTGTTTATTTTTTTTTCAATTAGTTTCTTGCTTTTTAGCGATACTCTGATTAAAGTTTTACCATGATCTCTCATGATGCGTACAGGTAGTTGTTTCTTTAAATCCAAGGAATATTCTTTTATCTAGATAAATATATATTCATGGATTATTTACCTATGGATTACTTACCTATCATATTATCATATTAGTTCGTGGAGATTCACGACCACAGCTAGAAAGCAGAGCGCAGGCGGCTTTGTCAACCGCCGAAGGCTGGATGGACATTCAAAATTTAAAAATTTCTGTGCCCAAAACGAAGTTTATGCTTCTAAAGGGCGCAGACAAATTATCATGCAGTCGAAACCCCCACATTAAATATAAAGGCTGTGTAATCAGCCGAGTAAGGGTTCATAAGTACCTAGGTGTTTTGTTTGATGATAAGTTGCTGTTTAGTAACCATATTAAGCAAGTTGCGGCGGACGCCGTCTCTGTGATGCACAAACTTAGACGGATTGCTCGGAAAGACTACGGGCTGTCGGGCCGCCAAATGTACTTGGTGTACCGAGGCGTCTTCGGGTGCATGATCGCATACGCGGCGCCGGTTTGGGCGCACAGGTTGGAAAGAAATAGAGCACTACTTCAAAATTTAAGGAGTGCCCAGCGCAGAGCCATGATTGTATGCACTGGTGTATTTAAAACAACCTCCTACGAGGCTACTACTGTATTGGGAAAGGCTCTCCCAATCGATTTAGTGGTGAAAATTCGGGCAGTCATGTGGAAGTTGCGTAGAGGTCGGGAGGCCGAGGCATTTGGGATGCGGTTTCGAGCCGGGCCAGAACCGGATCGGAACGGTGATCACAATGCACCGGAGCAAAATTTCGTCCAGTTGCCCATCTCCCGTCTGCGGAAAAGGCTTCAAAGCCTCGCGATGGAGGCATGGCAGCTTGAATGGCACACCACGACTAAGGGTAGATCCTTGTATAATTTTATACAGGATTTGGGGGGATGGTATGCCTCGAGTTCTTTCTTAAGGGCGTCGGGTGCCCAGGTGCTCACCAACCATGTGAATCTAAACCAATATCTGTTTCGGTTTCGCCTGGTGGCTGATGAGTTGTGTGTCTGCGGGGAGGTCCAGTCAAATGTACATATGATGTACGACTGCCCGGCCCTTGGGGGGGGCCAGAGACCGTGCCACCCTGGAACTTAGAGGTCAGGGGGAAACCTGGCCGCTCACAAGCGGCGAGGCAGTGTGGCGAGAGCCGCACTGTCGGACCGTGTGGGAGTTCCTCGATGAGGTTGCTATGTTCAACCGTCATCGGTAAATTTAAGGGATTAAATGTAAATGCATTTAGACTCCTAAAAGCTTTGCTGCTGGAAACCAATTACCTTGGTAAGAGGGCTGGCCACCAGCCAAATCAGCTCCAAGCGCTGTTAAATGGTGGACAGGTACTAGCTGGCATACAGCGACCGAGGCGTGACAGCCAAAATTGCTGTCTTTTTAATTAATCGACGTAAATAAATTGTACAAGGGGTGCGCCTCCCCGATCTAGTTTTATGTTTGACAAGTGAGCGATTGGGACACTTCAGCGGGTGCTGTATGGCGCCCTGCTTGATTCGCTCACGCATGTTAGGTAGCTCACTAGGAGCTTTTAGGATTTGGGTCGCTAAACTGTTCGAGGCTCAGTAGCCGTTCTTGGCACGGAACATTTGGTCTATGCTCTAGGGCGACCGAATGGGGTGGTGGTGGGAGAAATGCCAGTTAACCAAATTACCTATCATATACATATAGTTGTATGCCGATACTTGGGACAGTTACATTAGCTGCTTTATATCATTACCGGTGAGTTTAAAGCACAATAAATCGTTTTATAACAAAGACAAATAGTTGCCAGTACGATTATTTCCCACAATTTTGCTGTTATCTATGCGATTTCATTATTTTACTGAAATTTATTTACAACTTACAGCAGAAAAACTAAGAATTCTTTTTTATCTGCGACTGGAAAATATCTAGGATCCAGGATAAAAAAGACATCATTCTTTCAGCGTTAATCTGATGAAATATTCTAACCGTTACAATCCATCGGTAAAGTGAATCTAAATTTTTGCTATACAATTAAAAAAACAAATGAATAGTAATAATAAATAGAGAAATAAATATAAAGATTGACTTTCTTTTTTTCAGCAATCTCTTTGTTCAGAAATGGCAGAAGAATTAAGATTCGCAGTACGCTGTCACGGTTCAAGGCAAAGACCTGCATTAAAAAGGTCGTGCACGAGATGTTCACCAGGTACAACTTATGTACCGGCAGCCCTGGAGATGCCTCATCTAAATGGGGTAAATGAACAATTAAATTTTAATGAATTTCATTAGCATAAATAATATAAATTATTCTAAACTCCAACATTGCATCAATTTATACAAAAAAAAAGTTATAATGAAAGTTACAAAGATTTACACAAAAAGTATTCTAATATTCAGTAACGTCATTAAACGACCATTGTCGTAATATCATTAAGTTACATTTCATTGTAGTAATATATTACTCAAAATCAGTCTTTAATCCTTTCCATGATGTGTAACATTTAAGAATGGTGTAAAAATAAAGGAATATTGCCAAATAATCATTATTTTTCACACTTGTTAATCGGCACTACTTATAAAGTATTTCGTATAAAATATGCATAAACCTCTTATCGCAATAAAAAAAAATATATTTAGATATATTTATATTAATAAAACAAAAGCTGAAAACCAAAATACAATTATGTCTGATTGTAAACAGTCCGAGTTGAAAGGAAAACTATTGTTAAAAATACAGTATACCACCTATCCTCAGAAAAGGTAATCTTTTACTTTCAGTTTGGTTATTCACAGCGAAGGTATATTGCATTTAATTTCATAGTTGGCTAGTTTAAATAACGGGTGCAAGGTTTTAGGTAGTTCATTGCAAGTAATACATTAAAAAAAGATTCTTTACCGGTTCTATTGTTTTTGTATTTGGTAATTGTGATTTTTTTTTTAAATTTACTTATTTTGGTAATTTATTACTTATCAGTAAACTTTAAAAATTTGTATTTACAGAATTTTGAAGACTGCTCTTTATATTGACAAATATATGATATGGACAAATCTACCGGACATTTAAAAGAACAATTTTATAAAACTAAATAATAAAACTTTATTTGTTGTACACCTTGAACGGTAGATTTGTAAAATGTTTTCTTGTGTACCGTAGCGATATAAATAAAATGTTACTGAAGTAATATACTCGATACAATAGATTTTTACAAGTCAGGTTGGGAAAAATTTAAAGAAAAACCTCAGTTAATTATGGTGCACTATTTTTAAATGTGGAAATCAGCGCTCGACTCTCATGACCTACATCAAATCTTTTTCTGCATTAAAAAGAATGCATTTATATTAATCTAATGCAGAATCTTCTGCAGAAATAGCGAATGAAATTAAGACAAAGTAATATAAATTTTAATTTAAAAAAATATAATTAGTGTAGCTCATTTTATCCAGCTGAATTACACAAAGTTAATTCTCTTAGAATAACAGTTAAATTAAAAACATTAACCGTTTCATTAGTAACAACTTTAAAGACAAAACTTCATTCCACACAGAAAAAAACTTAAATTTTTCTAACTGTGACACGATATTATGTAAGATATTCTGATATTGCATATAAAATATACAATATCTAACCGGAATTCGAACCTAGTATCTCCTCCGGATAAAAGATCGAAACGCTACCACTCCCCCACGGAGATCGGCACTAATGAGATATAACCAAGATCAGCCTATTGCATCATAAATTATAAAATATTTAAAAAAAGTTAAATTTAACAGTTTCTTGTACCCTAACATTAGAAATCTACTTCATTTCTTTGAATAAAATCCAGCTATTTTATATAGAAGAAATTCTCTTATCTCATTCAAAATGACGATCGATATGAAAATTTAAGTATTGTATTTAGTATTTTAAGAGGGATTACGAGACCTGGCTTTACCTAATAGCTGGATCTTGTTTTTTAGCCATTGGACATTGGATAGGAGACACGGGTTCCCGAGCCAGTTCACTGGCAGCCACTCCGGGCAGATAACACCAAGGAGCACTAGATCTACAGGTCCTGGCATCCTCAACGTGAAAACCTAACAGGGTCAGACCTACACCTAAAACTGATAATTGTAAGAGAATTAAAGATGTCCTTTCTTATCACCCTACCTGTTTTATACAGGGTTGGGTGATGAGAAAGGAAAATGTATCATCACAGGAATCATAGAACTAGAGAACTCAAGGTGTTCCATGCAGAGGGTCCTTAAGCACAAAATCTTTCAGGAGATCGGGATATTTGCTCGGATGAGAGCAGCACATTACTGATGATCAATTTCACATTAACCTTGTGTAGACGTTGTTACAATAATTTATTTACCACCAGGAATTAGAAAACGTTTTACACGTCACATCCTTGTTTATTCGCAGAATTTTTTGATGTGTGGAAATACAAAAACAGAATACTCAACAGGCTATTATGCCCTGTTAACTTAAAACTGAAGTACATTGCTCAAGGTTATCAAGTTTCTTATTATTATGTCAAACTTTTTCTTATAGAGTAAATATATTCATTAACTTGGATTCACCTTTTCTCTAGTTAATAGATAAATAAAATAATTAGATTTGACATATAACTCTACTTTTGTGTCAAAAAAAAGTACTAGAATCTTTTGATAAAAGTTCAGATACATTCCTCAGCTTTCAATTTTTGTATAGTTTGCTGTACAAATTTAATCTTACGTTACTTAATTTTATGAATAATTGAACTTAAGATCTAACCGATCGATTTATTTTTAAACCATTTTATTATTTTGTAATCTGATAAGGAAATGGAACTCACTGAAGGCTGAGAGGAGATAATTTAAATAATTCATTGTTTCGCGATAAGTATGTTCGTTCTCTATGTGATAAGTATGATCTACACTATGTCTCACTCTTTCTTAGAGTTGAGATGCTTGTAAATCAACTTGATGCATATGATACTACTTATCAAAGATGTTTTTACTGGGATTATGATGTTCATTATACAACCAATCCTCTTGGTATGCAGAGTGAATGTATCACATGTAAGGCTGAATTTCAAAGGGTTAATTTAGCAAGCTGAAATGCAATCGTTTATTTTGCTTCATGATGAAGGCAACGGGTATCTGTTTCGTAATATTCACTAGTAAGTCTTCGAAGATACTATTTTTCTTTAGAATAAACTTGTCTTGTGTTAGATTGCCTGAGTAGATCAAAAAAAATAAAAATGTTGCCAACAAGCATTAAAATATACTATTTATTCTAAATAAATTCTTTTAAACTTAAAAGTTTCAGTTGTTAGTTTTGGTTAAAGTATGTACATACGATATATGTAAGTATACAATTATGATATATGCAAAAATATAGGAGAAGAACAATTTGGTTTCAGAAAAAGTAAAGTGACAAGGGAAGCATATTAGAGCTCATCCTAAGAGTAGAAGGAAGATTAAAGAAAAACAAACCAACATAGTTGGCATTTATAGACCTAGAAAAGGCATTCGATAACGTAGACTGGAATAAAATGTTCAGCATTTTAAAAAAATTAGGGTTCAAATACAAAGATAAAAGAACGATTGCTAACATTTACAGGAACCAAACAGCAATAGTAATAATTGAAGAACATAAGAAAGAATCCGTAATAAGAAAGGGAGTCCGACAAGGATGTTCCCTAACCCGTTACATTTAATCTTTACATAAAAATAGCAGTTAATGATGTTAAAGCACAATTTAGATCCGGAGTAACAGGACAAGGTGAAAAGATAAAGATGATACGATTTGCTGATGATATAGTAATTCTAGCTGCAAGTAAAAAGGATTTAGAAGAAACAATGAACGGCATGGATGAGAAACTACAGCTGAATATAAACAAGGACAAAACGAAAGTAATGAAATGTAGCAGAAATAACGAAGATGTAAAAATAGGAAGAGAAAAGATTGAGGTAGAAGAATTTTGTTATTTGGGAAGTAGAATTACTAAAGATGGACGTATCAGGAGCAATATAAAATGCCGAATAGCACAGGCGAAACGAGCTTTCAGTCAGAAATATAATTTGTTTACATCAAAAATTAATTTCAACGTCAGGAAAAGATTTTTGAAAGTAAATGTTTGGAATGTAGCTTTATATGGAAGTGAAACTTGAACGATCGGAGTACCTGAGAATAAAAGATTAGAAGCTTTTGAAATGCGGTGCTATAGGAGAATGTTAAAAATCAGACGTGGATAAAGTGACAAATGAAGAGGTATATAGATGAAGAAAGAAGCATTTGGAAAAATATAGTTAAAAGAAGAGACACACTTATAGGCCACATACTAAGGCATCCTGGAATAGTCGCTTTAATATTGGAAGGATAGGTAGAAGGAAAAAATTGTGTAGGCAGGCCACGTTTGGAATATGTAAAACAAATTGTTAGGGATGTAGGATGTAGAGGGTATACTGAAATGAAACGACTAGCACTAGATTCCCTATCTAGGGAAGCTTGGAGAGCCGCATCAAAACAGTCAAATGACTGAAGACAAAAAAAAAAATATATATATACACGAGTAAATTTCGTAAATAACGCTTTGTTTTTTCCTGAGTATGCTTTCCATTGCTTTAGAGTATTCAAGTGTATAATTATATTATTCAAAAAATTATTTTAATTAATAAATTTGTTTATTATTCATTAATTCTTTTTTTATAAAAAAAAATTCTATTGACTTGGATTAATCTACTTTTAATGCCATCCCTAAATCATCCATCTTTTGAAATTTTACTTAATAAATAAAAAAATTCTACAAAGATTCTAAATCAGATGGGCGGATAAATTGATGAATGAAGATGTGTTGCGGCAAATCGATGAAGAAAGAAGCATTTGGAGAAATATAGTTAAAAGAAGAAACAGACTTATAGGCCACATACTAAGGCATCCTGGAATAGTCGCTTTAATATTGGAAGGACATGTAGGAGGAAAAAATTGTGTAGGCAGGCCACGTTTGGAATATGTAAAAGAAATTGTTAGGGATGTAGGATGTAGAGGGTATACCGATATGAAACGACTAGCACTAGATAGGGAATCTTGGACAGCTGCATCAAACCAGTCAAATGACTGAAGACAAAAAAAAAATACAAAATCTTTTACTTTTTAATATCATCTTAACAAATGAAGTCAAATAAAAGATAGAAATAGTAATATTAATATGAAGATTACTCATGCCAAATAAAAGATTATAAACAGCATTAAAACACCTAGAAGTAGATTTCCTAGTGAAATGAAGAGAACACTTTCTGATGTTTTTTTTAAAAAACACATGCTATTCATAAAGCCATCAGTAGAATATTGAAAATAGCTATATATATGTAGTTTAGGTTTAGAAAATAAATGGTTTTTAACCATTGTTCATGAAGCCAACCTGTATGGAATCAAAGTGTTCTATTATTTGAAGTTATTTTCTAACAAACCTTTTACTCATATACCAACCAGCTTCAATTTTCCATGCAGCCAGGAAGCCAAGAAGAGGATATTGTACATCTGACTTTAATTTATTTACACTCGATTCTGCCAATACTTTTTGTTTTTATTCATTCATTATACATAGCTGCGGGTAATTTTTTTATTGCATAACATATTTTACCCTATTTAACAATTAAAGAATTAAACTTATTTTTATAAAATTAACTGGCGTAAAGGGACTTTATCCTTTACAACGCAATTAAATTTTTAAAATTGTAAAATTCAGTAGTTAATTCTATTTTAGTACATAAACATAATGATATAATTTATCATTATTTATGTATGTATTGTTACAGATGATTGTTGGCGTAGTCAATAATTGATACAGTCGGAGAGTAGAGATTATTAACCACAAAATCATATGTTGTTCATTTCTACAATTACATTCTAAAATACAGTTGTTCAATTATGAAAGATATTGAGCGGTATTTTATGTGATTTATTGTCAGTGCAGTTCCAAAAGTACAATTTTATTCTTTCCATTGGAACAGCATTGCGCGTACACAGTGATGAACGCTTTTCTAGTGTTAAGACAAAAGGTTTTTTTTTATTTTCTTCGGTTTAACTTCCAAGTAGTACAATATCCTGTACTAGATATGATTTACACCAATAGATGTTACAAAATATTTTAAACTTCAAACTGGCCCTATTCCAACCAAGTTTTACTTAGCTCAGACTAGAAATGTGTTAATATATTTTTGCCTTTAAAGAACACGCATCATTTTTTTTTTACGAATTTAAAATAAATTAGTTTCCTTTATAGAACATTCATAATACTAGTTTATTGTAGTCAAGAACTAAAATAATTTTTAAAAATAAAAAGGAAAAAGTGTTGAATTTGTTAATAAATTTTTGCCAAGTTACTTCATTATTAAGTACTGAAATTTAAAGTTTATTCCAGCTCAATAGATAAATAAATTCACATTATACTTTATAAATAAATAAAATAAAATAATTTTTTTACCGATTTTTTTTAATTTTAAAAGTCAAGTATTTCGTAATTCGATCGCATGGAGTGAGTTGGGGGGGGGGGGGGTTAAAATGAATTACCTCTATATTTTGAGGTATGAAGAGTAAAAAAATACCATTACACTTAACTTGGGGTTTCCTTATATATATTTATATATATATATCCTGTAATCGTACATAGAGACCTATGCATAAAATGTTGTGGCTCCAAAATCTCCAAAACAACTAAATCAATCGCAATGAAATTTAGGTATGCTATAGTAGTGTATCAGAAGTTGTCCGTATGAAAAATTGATAAAGATTGGTTTAGTAGTTGTTGAGTTACGTTCAATTTAACGTCCAACAAATTTGAGCTGGGCAAATTAGAAGCGCGTGGGTCATTACAATGTTGCAAGTTGGAACGTTGATGTTTCTTTATCAGCGTTATATATCGTTAACAATATTAAACGAAATTTTAAAAAAGTATTAAAATAAATTCAAATGAAATTAACAAGAGATTAATTTAGTTTGGTTCTTTTTAATTTGGTTTTTTTTCTAACTTAATTTGGTTCTTCTGCAGAACTGCGCAAGATTTTTGTTTTATATTATAAATACCATACTTTGTGATTTATTGTAATCGCGAATAATATAATGAATTAAAAATTCAAAATAATGTAATTACACTCTCCTCTCCTTGTATGTTTCAAACTCGCTCTCGAATATGACTTCATTGCATCAAGGATTATTAGGAGAAGTGAGAAGCGAATTGAAATCCCCCTTTTGCCTTCATTATTGTCAAATACACGATTGCACGTCAGTATGGTAAGCTCACCGAAATTAAATTAATATTCAGCCCTAAAATTGATATTTTAAGTTTGTTCTTGAGATGGACTGGTTGTTTATAAAAGGTATTTATCTCAGGTAAATTATTTATTCTGACTGGTGTGTATCTTACACTTAAGGAGTTTTATATAAGTACCAATTGTAATAAGGAATGGGACAGATAGTGTAAGCTAACAAATTAATGAACTCAAATCAGTTGTAAAGCTTTGTATACACTGTTAAATTTAGGAGGAAACTGTTTTCCTTAACGTACAGAAAACAGAAAATAAATTAAAAAAAAAATTATATATTTTCTGAAAAAGATATATAATTTATATTACAAGCTTAGTCACATATCGTTATTTAGGAATCGGTTTATGTTTTGTTTTTTCCTAATATTTATTGATTTTTTAAATTCCTTTCATCTGTATCAAGTGATTGTTTCTATTAAACAATTAAATATAGTTTCTTTTACATAAAATATGTAGTTTTAATTATTATATACCGTATACACCCGTGTATCACGCAGAGGGTTCGGAAAATTCAAAAAAGTGAAAAGATATTATTCCTTTTTTGCGATTTATTTACAAACTTACCATAAAAGATTGAACGTATAATAGTATTTGTTATTTCCATAATGTCAGTAACTCAATCTCTGTTGTAAATGTTTAATTAAAATCACAGAAATAATATTAGGTATTTGCATTAATTACAGTTATCAGTGGTCGATTTTCCGTCATCCGTGCAATTGTAATTATCTTCGAAATCAATTAACCACAAATAATTGCCTTCGCCTCCATCAAAAGCGTTCTAATTAACAATTTCTTTATCAATTTTTTAATCAAGTATCAATAACGGTTTATTAATTTTACCAGATGATGTAGCCTCGTGTATCGTGTTAGTCATTCAGTTTGTGTAAAACCAAACACTTGGTTTTTTAGTGGTCGGTTTACCTTCAGAGTATCTAGAGGTTGAAAGTAGATGTCATTCACCAGCAATAAAATAACCTGATCGTACTTTCCAAGAGTCAGTCTTTACATCATCGGTAGTGCGACCCCTAAAACTGTCCGTTACAAGGAAGGTTTTCGTAATAAATCGCCTGAACGACGCATCCAGACGCGTTCAATCGTCTGGTATTAATTATTAATGGAGTATGATTTAAGAATCCCATTACTTTAGATCGAAAAGAATATCGAGTGCAGATTTTTTCTTCTTTCGGTAGATGTTCTCTTTTTAAAATTATATACGGGGATAATTTTTGTACTCGTCCAAATGTACTGTCACAACTAACTAACGACGTAATTTTTCGTATCCGGCAGTTCGTATCTGAAAAATTTTAGCCCCTACAATTTCAATTATTATTTTTGTGACATTTCGAAAATCATTGGTGCCCGGTCCGCATTCCCAATTTGACATAGGAAATAATCGTTTCTTTTTTGTAAATGTACGATATATCTTTGAAACTTTGCCGATTTATCTTTTTTATCCTTCCGCTATTGTCGAGTTGTTTCGAATAGAAAAACTATGTCGGTAAGAAAATCGACGTACCTGGTTAAAACTAGTTTTAAATTCATATCTACCGATATTTAATTCATCGACTATTTCCAAGGCTTTTATCGCTCAAATTTCTGTAGAAATCGTATATCCCAACTGATGGACATTCCATCGTTATCGTAATGTAAACTGATCCTGAAAATTTTTTATCTACAAAATAATCTATATATATTTTCGTATGAAATGAGAATAGTGTGTGTGTGAAAAATTAAAGGACAAGTTTGGCGGCACGCCTTAGATAAAAAGTTTAACTTCTAATACTTGTAATTACTCATAGCCAAGATATAATTTTTTTTCTTTTATCTAAATCTTTTTATTTGTCTGGATATAGTTTTATAGTCGAAACAAAGCTGTTTATTTTGACTACGAACATACAACTTGAGGTACAGATTGATTAATATACATGTAAGTTTAATTATTACATCATCATCATCTAACTGAAACCTTTAAAATCCATGTAAGAAGCGCAGGATATTTTTTCAATCTTCATTCCGAACAAATAGTGTGCGTGGTACACGGTTTTATACAATAAAACTGTTAATATTAAAATAGTTGTATTATTTATTTCATTGCATCAGCTGCGCTTTGTGATCGTATATGTATTTGTTTTATCAAATAAATGGCTTATTATACACTTACCGTTTAAGTACAATGAAAAAAATAAAAATAAATTTCCTAATTTATTTTTGTAGAAAATTAAGTTTCAAATGAAATTTTATTTTCACTTGAAAGTAAAGCTGCGATAACACAAAAAATATTATATAAATAAATAACGATTACATTACTGCTTACAGTTGTCGTATGATGTAATTAATCTATTTTGCTTTTCAACCAGTAATTACATAAATAAATCACAAGACAAGGATCTAAGAATAAATTTTTAAAATAGAGGAACTATCGAAAGAAAATAAAATAAAAATTCACTGATGTTCTCTTTACTAAAACTAAACATCAGTTACAAAAAATGAGTGGAATAGAATTATACTGCTAGAAGAGACATATTATTTTGTTTGTAAATAAATAACAATAAAACAATAATGGAATATAACAAAAAGGAGAATAACAAGGATTAAAGATGCATTTTCTTTTCGGTATAGTCGGTATAGCGGATAGTAGAATTGCAAATATAGATTTCATGCAACATGTTATCTCTATTTTCAAATGGAGGATGAAGAATTAGAATGAAGTTTTTTTAATACTTTTATGGAGTGTAGCGCTTTAAGGTAGTTAAGTATACACAACAGAAGAAACAGAAAGGAGAATAATAAAGTTCTTTGAAATAATGAGTTACAGGAGAATGCTGAAGAATAGATGGTTTGATAAAATTCAGAATAAAATCATATGACGAATAAGTAGGGAAATTTGCGAAAAAATTCTGTAAAAACGAACTAGAATGGTAAACCGTTTATTAAGACATCCTAATCTAATTAATCTTGTCATAGAAGGAACAAATTAGTTATTACGATTAACAGTTCTTAATTTCTTTAGATTTATTGTTTGTAATAAGGCAATGTAGCGTCCAGTCTTTCTCTCCATAACCGGTATTAAAATTCTTTTTTAATTTCAGATTATATACCCTATCCAAAAAAAAAAATCTATCAGTTTTTCAGAAGGTAAAATTCACTCTGTAATGAATAAATTACCGTACAGAATATAGCTCCTGCCATTCAATATTCAGGTCCATTGAAAATTGATCTACTGAAGTTATATATGAGGAAAAATGAATTTTTAATTAGAGAAAAAAAACAAGATTATTCTAAAAAATATTCTAATCGACTACATTTCCACAGCCAGAGTAACTGCAATTAAATTTACCTAATCTGCCGCTAGCATCGAGTAAATTTACAATAATATAGTGTACTAATTTTTTTAAAGTAAACTAACATTATAAACTTAGAGAATATAAAGTATAATAAAACAGGGAATAAATATTTTCAAGAACTTACAAAAAAAATGAGTATTTAAAACTAGATGCACGTTTTCTACTTAAATGATAATCATCAGTAAATATTAGCATCAAAAATAAAACAAAATGACTATAAAAAAAATTACATTTAATGTGTGTAATGACTGCTTTTATTAGGAAGATCTCGAATCATATTTTCCTAAGAATATTTAAAAGATGATTTAATGTAAAGTGAAATACGTTTATTCTAGTTTTAATTTTCAGTTTAGTCGAAGGTTGTTGTAAAGAGAAATGTATTAAGAAAAGAAGATGTAGGATATTTTTGTTAAGCTTAAAAAATCCTGCCGCGCTTAGAAGATTCTTAAAAAGGAATAGCTTTTTCAGCCAAGTAAAAATCTCATAAATAAATTTCTTTTTAGAAAAATACTTCAAACGTATATTCCCTACGAACTATCTGAATGAGCTCAAAAAAAACTTGCATCTTAGTAGTTATAAAATAAATCTAAAAAAAAAAAAATTTAGTAATAATAATAATAATAATACATATATACATAATTTGTAATAATAATATTCTTTTCTCACATAGTACACTTCAGAAAATCTGTAGGGATTTAAAAATTAGTCGATTATTTCTTTTCGTGTAACTATTAAGGAAGGATGTCGGAGGAAAATGTAAAAGTTAAAACCTATTTTTCTAATTTCTCTGCTGTATTATCGAAAACGTAGGAAATGCTGTACAAGTAAATCAATACTTTTACTGTAATTTTTCACAAGAAAAAGAAGTGGGAGTAATTATCGTTTTCTATGAGAAACATTTTTAAAAGATTTACTTGTGACAAAAATTTTTTAAGTAAAATTAACTAAAAACAAATAGAAAAGAAATTCCTAAAGTAAAATACTAATACCGAAAAATATATCTATTTAAAAATTAATACCCGCAAAATAAAAATTACATAAATTTTATTTTTAATATTTTTCATTTTCTAGTTTAAATCATATTGATTTATATGAATTCTCTTAGCATGAAAATCTTGATAAGGTTAAAAAAGTAAGCATTTTTACGTGTATTTTTTTTAATTTTTTTTTAAAAATACTGCTTTGAAAGCTCAAATAGTTATAAAAATTTCTAAAATAAGTATTGAACATATTCTTTAAATTACTTTTCCTACCTTGCTGGAAGAACACAAAAGAAAAGAAAATTGGTTAGCACATGCGGTTAATTTTAATGGAATCTTGACAATTGCGTTTAAAGGATCAGTAGAAAGAGAAAGAAAGTAAGAAGGATTTAATCGATAGAGTAGGAACGAGATAAAGATTGAAACTACAAGGAGACGATGGACAGAAATGTCCCGAGCCTGTTCTGTCCCGAGAAGGCAGCGATGGCGTAAGGATCCTGCCGTCAGGCAGAACGGTAGAAAATTATTATATATAGATTATTTTTTCCTCTTCTTCTAAATTGGTCTCTGTAGGAATTATTCCTAAAAATGTTCCGATAAATACACCTAATAATACAATAATATACCAAATTTCAGTAAATCAATTGTAGGTTAACCAACTCCACAGATAATTGACTTACAATCTGTATTGTAATAAAATAGGTTTGTAATTTTATACGATAATTTAAATGAAAAATATTAAATAAGTTTTAATAAATAATAGCATTTTGTTTTCTTTCCTACAGGACAGAAGTATACTACCGATGATTGAAATGAAGAAACCGTCCCTAAGCTACGAAACAGATACCTAGTGACGACTACCGGCTCGATCCACCGAGGAATATTATATCGAGCCGACATGTTCTAGTTAACAACCATCCGTATAAGTGGCCTACAACACCATTTATTTCTCAAAATAAAAATAATAATGTAACTAATAGGTATTACATAACTTTGACGTTAAACTGCATTTATCTAATAAACATAATTAATGAATAATAAATTTTATAACTTGTATTCATCATGCGTATTATGTTATTAGAAAAATGCAGGTGGTCAAAGTAAGGCCTTTAAAATGCCCTGATCGATGATTATTAATTCTATTATCTGTAGACATTTTTAATTCTGTTAATTTTTTTTTTTTTAAATGTACATACTATTTCAGCTTGACAGTTCAGTAGTTAAAATGAAAATTAAACAAAATAATTCGCAATTTATTGTGAGTATATAATTTTTATATAAGAGTCCTGATTATCTGACCTTACGAGACCATGAAGACGTTAAGTGACCATTTTATTTCACATAAAAAGGGATAAAGATTGGATGATCATAATCACGTAAATAAATGTAAAATAAATTGAAATAATTATTTTATTAAATTTAAATATTTCTCTTAATTTCGTAAAATATGCATTTGAATAAAATATTTGTTTTAAAAAAGCGATTAAATAATAAAACTTTTATACGATAATATTAAGCGATATTAAAAAATTATATAACCTTGGGAATTGCAATAACGGTTTCCATAAATTAAATGAAATGCATTACACAGAAACTAATTTAACGACAACATGGACATTAAATTAAATCTGCAACGGTTTGGTAAAACTTTCTTTTAATTTAAACCATATTATTTTATTAAAAAAAATTCAAGTCGTGAAAGTAAAGCAAAGATTTTTGCGTTAAACTTTCACATAAATTTTATTAAAATTTTCAACTGATGTTCCACCCGGTGAAAACAGTTTTTATGTGATTTACACGATATGATGAAATTTAGTTAAGGATTTTAAAAAAATACGAGAAATAATATAAATAAATTTTTAATCATTTTCACTCGAAATATTATTTAGTATTCCTACTTTAAGAGTTTCGTTCCGAGCAATAAAAACGATAACTAATACTTGAAGAAAAAACCGAGTAGTTCACCCTTATAACTTAAACTTAATTTTCTCAATACTTAATTTCCTCAAACTTAATTTCATCGATAATATTTTTAATTATTATCGGTTTCTGAAGTTATGTCATGAACATAAAAAAACTGAAATGCTCCGTTCAGGTCTGTCTTTGTTCAATTTAGTGACGGTTAACTGTCATCAGATATGTAATCCAAAAGTATAAAAATACAGTTGCGATTGTAATTTTGCTGAAAATTAGTGAAGTTACGGCATAAGTCATTTGTAAAGTATAAAAAAAAATCTTAGATCCTATAACAGATTATTGATAAATCCCGACGACTTTTATCGCATTGCCGTGGGAAGCTAACCCTGAATATGGCTGACCACCAATTATTATGACTCCAAGCGCTATAAAATGATGGACAGGTACTTGCTGGTATTCAGCGGCCTAGGCGTGGCAGCGAAATGCTGCCTAGACGAAATAAATTTTGTTGAGGATGTCATATATATTTTTAGTAGTTGACGGGGTGCGCCTACTCAATTTAACAAAGATATGACAAGGGCCACGTAAGCCGATGGTGAATGGCACCACGCTTAGTCCACTCATGCTTTTAGGTAAGCTCTAGGAGCTATGTAGGATACTGGCCGCTAAACTTTTCAAGGCTTAGTTGCGGTTTGTGGCACAGATATTCGGTCTTATGGTTTTGGGCCACTGAATGGGGTGGTGGCGGGAGAAATGCCAAGCAAACCAATATTGATCAATTCGAAGTCATTATCTTTTATATACCTGTAAGAATAGAAATGTATAAATTGATAAATAAAAGGGTAAGGAAATAGACATACGTAAAGTAAAATGCGATGAAATATTGCATGTGTCCTACTGTTAAAATATTTTTTTTAAATAATAAATAAATAAAAATCACAATTTTCGGATGATCACTTGATGTGCGCTTCAACCACACTAATCGACCGAGTCAGTACGAAAACGTGCACTTCAACCATGAAACGTAACGGACATATCCAGACCGCTCTTAACACCTATCGACACAAAAGTAATATTCTTTCGTTTTAAAAACTTATTTCCTTGTTATTCGTAAATCATCACAGCCAGAATAGATTGTGCAAATAACTAGCGATCTGGTTTAGGTAGATACATTTTAAATTAATCGACAAAAAACAAGATCACAGGAATGGGTCCAAAAAGAGTATTAATAGAATTTCCCGTTATTTTTACCGACATTTCAAATCTGTTACCGTTCTAATATGCGATCGGACAATATATGTTATTCGAAAAAACGTATAGGAACTAAACACGACCGAAGAAGTATTATTATAAGGATAATGATTGTTATAATGACTGATACGCCCTCAAAAATTAGGAGCTAAAACAGTTCATTTACCACCCGCAACAATATCAAATTAAGAATATTGTCAGATTCTGCTAGTCGGATAATCGGGACTGTACTATATTTACACACACACACATACACAGATGACATACAAACATATGCGGTAAAAAATTATATCGCATTACAATAATACGTAATAGAAACCTATTAATAACATAGAAGTAGGTAACAATGGGAACACTTTTTAATTACGAATTAATTATATATATTTTATTGTTTATTACTTATATAAAATACTATAGCTATACAACAAATAATCCCCGAGTTCATACGAAACGTGTGAAGCCAAGGTCACAACAGTGAGCAACGAGAATAAAAACTGCTAATAGTTTTATGTACGAGGTAAAAGCAATTGCATGCCTAGCGGGAATTATTGTATATGTATATTCAGTGTATTGTACGTAGCAGTTTTTTATTTTGTTGTAAAGCTATATTAACTTATACGAAGAAATTATTACTGTTTAAGTTTTTGCTCAATTTTTTTTTTAAATATTAAACAAAAATAACCATACGTCATACGTAATATTGTACATAGCAAAAATTATCAAGAAAAATAAACATATATACGCCATGTTTACACAGGTTTTTATTTCGTATATTAAAAATCTTAGTTTGAAGGTATATATATCATGTATCATACTCTTGATAAAATATGGATATTTATTATTTATTTTTTATTTTTATGTATTTCTTCTATTAAAATTTATGTATTCATTTAAAAAGAGTTTTATATTAGTATTGTTATGTAAATTTAATTTTAATTTATAATTTAAAAAATATTGGCTTATACATTATTTATGAAAACAATGTATAATGAAATTTAATTTTTACTGACTTTTATTTATATCCTTGTAAAGGAATAAATATTAAATTAGATATTTTTGAAATATTTTTCAGCATTACAAACAGAAATTTTATAAATTTAATATTAAAGATTTTTATTGAAGTTAATGAGAATAAAAAATTAATAATTGAGACCGTCCAAGAAAACTCTTTGGAAATTTTTCGTTTGATATTAAAATGTCTATAATTTTATTTATTTTTTCAAAGATGTATTTATTATTTACTACATTTCTTAATATCCTTGAATAAAATATAATTATTATTCGGTTAATAACAATAAACTTGTTTTAAAGTTATTAAAAATTTTGCAGAATTCTTTTTCCACGGCTGTATCATAACTTTTGAATTACGCGGCTGGAACCTGTATTATAGTGAGGGCCATTATGAAACAAATTTTCATAGTATACAAGTTTTCAACCGATTAAAAGCATACTTTTTAACCACTGACCAATCAGAAGCAGGTATTGTTTAATGTATTAGCTGTTTATTTTGATTTTAATCCGATTTAGTAGTTGTCAAGCAGAAGTAATTTGAAAGTACAACGATAAGTAACTAAGTTTATATATTACATTGAATATCCTTTTGTTATTATATCAGACTCTGAGAAACAATTGTCTTTAAGACGGATCGATATTAAAGAAAAAGTGGTACTTATGACTAATAACCTATTTCCACAGAAATAGATTATTTAATGTATTTTTTTTTTAATTTAAATAATATTCCTTAAACAATGTATTCTATAATTAATTTAAATCAATAATCCCAATGTTTTGTCAGCCGTAGAAAAAATTCTGTATGCAACTTTCTATAATGGTCATTAACGCACTTTCGCGAAGTTTACGATCTGTCTCGTGCCGTAATATACTTTGCACTCGTGCAACAGATTATACCTACGGCTATTATGGTTGCATAACGTACTACTTTGAATCGAAAATTATGTAGCATTAGTTTATTCAATTAATACATTAATTTATTTACTCTAAATATTTAAGACACAAAAGGAAGTACGATAGCTTTGAAGAGTTTAAACGCACGAACCATTGTCATGATGAAAATTGATAACTTGGTTTCTGTAATATTATTTTGGAAAGTTTTACAATTAAAATTTCAACGGTCTACTACTTTATTAAGAAATTACAATAAAAAAATGATTTTTTTTTTAAATTCAGTTCTTTATTTAAGAACTGCATTAAGAGAAAGCTTTTTAAATAGGCTGTCGTTGAGAAGCGAATATATTTGTCACCGATTCTAAACATACTGTTAAAAAAGTACCAGTTTTTCTGCCCGGGATCATTCCAAAACCGTGGCTTGGACAACCGGACCATGATCATGTGCATTTAGTATATTGTCAAAAAGCTGCAATTTAACAGCGTCATTAAATATTTAGGTATTCTACATGTGCCGTTAGAATGCGGTGTAGACGGTTAAACAGTATAGAATGAAAATTAATACTGTGCAAGTTTGATGTACGGCGGAACGGATTTTGTTGGAAGAAATTCTAAAATAAAACGTATACACAAGAGACGCTGGTACATATACCCCGCTTTATCTGTTAGAAATAATTTTTATTATTATCTGTAATGAGAAAACTGTACCGAGTGGTTACATCACAGCACCACCAATCCACTAATTCGATTACCAGCATCACTAATCCGTTTACACTTACACAGCAGTATTGTGTGACACACCGACACATCGTCGGGGTGTCGTTGTCAGACACCGATAAAAACAACTTTCTTATTTTGTGAATGTGGAATAAACATTTTCTTTATGTGAATACTAGTACACTATGTTATGGCTTAACTTTTTAAATAATTGAGAAAGAATGTATAAAAACTCATAAATAAAACAGTACACTATATCTTCGTTACACAACAGCGACTTGTAACGAGGTTTCGGTTGAACTTCCTGTAATAATATGAAGCTTGTGACCGGCGCGGCGTTCTACGCTAGCTGTGGCAATTCTTACAACTTTGCAATGGTCACAAGCTCCTGCAAATAAAAATCAAGATACAAACGCCCGTAAGATTGAAACTTTATTTTTCGTTTTATAGCAAAAGATCTGTAGGAAGTAGTATTTCTTAGGAGCAAAACATAGGGTTTAATAATATGGTGCAATCTGCGTAATGAAAAGCTGAGCTTACTAGCGGTATTAATGGAAATCATTCTTTCTCTCAGTTTATTCCATTCTTTCTACAATTAAGATTACGTGTATATTTTAATAGTATTGTTAAAACGTATAATTCATTTCCATAAAAAGTACTTTAGCCTTTACTGAGAACTAAAGTAACATCTGAAATTTAAACTAATTTAAAATTACTTTAATAACAACTAAAACATTCTTCCTTAATATACTTTAAAATTAATATTTATTTTTGTTATATTTAAGAAGCTATGAAGTATTTAGATAGCACTTCCAAGAAAAAAGACGAAAGAAATCGTACCTTTTCGTACGTCCTATAATTTTTATAGTTTTCTTCAAACAAACTGAAACTGAAAAATAAGGCAGAAATTAATAAAACATAGACTAAGAATCTTTTTTTTTCATCAGATGGTTGGAAGGCATAACTCTTCAGGGGTACCTTGTTTATTTGACGCATACTCATTGATTCATATAATATACTAGAATTCTCCAGATATCCAGTGCAAGCTCTTGATTTGGGTCGCGTTGGCAGTGCGTTCCTAGAACGATTATACGTTACTTTAATAATTGCTTATTACATCTATAAACTGTCAGGCCAGGATGTGTTATTAATTAGAACCTAGCAAAATATTAATGGTCGGGGACAGCAAAAAGGAATATTTACGATTAAAATATAACTGGTTTTAAAGAGGCCTAGGCCTCCATAAATGGAGGCCTATTATAGGCCTATATATTGTTAAGGCCTATATATTGTTAAACTCCATAATAGGCAAACTTCACTTACTGTCTATTAAGGTAGATAAATTTCACTTCAAAATGAACATGTTATTACAAGGCTGAAAAAACTAAATCATTATATTATCTGAAATATTAAAAAAAAAATGTTCGTAATAAATCATAAAAATTAATTTTACATAAGCTTATTTCATTATTAATTTGTAATTTTTCTTCGTCTCTTTAAATTAATTTTTTATATACATGCCAATATTTATTATTAAAAAGGGAAACATGTTTTCTTTATTCTTATAAAATATAATTGAATAAAAATAAAACAAAATGATGAAAGCGATATCGAATAATTTAAAATAACGCCTAAAGTAAAGTAATTAATTTCACGAAAGTAAAAAAATATTTCAACGTAAGAGAAATTTTTTAAATTTATTTTTAACAGATTATTATTGATTTTTACGTGATAAAAAAGTTAAAAATCTATTCCGTTTAAATAACTCCAGTATTAAGATACAAAAAAGCTACATAATAGAGTCTTCTTTGTCGGGAAAGAAATTCATCTCAGGAATTTTACAGTCGGTGGTCAGCGATCTGAATTATTTCCCGTTCTCACTTTGAGGTTTTCATGAAAAAAGCTTTTTTATTCTCACACCTTTTAGATTCATTAACCATACTGAACGATTTACAGTTAACATAAAAAGGTATTTACCGTGGAATCTATAGAAAAATCCAGTGTTTGAGAAGTATTTTACTGGAGTTTCATTAATTCGCGTACGGATTCCTATACGGATGTGGGGAACAAGAAGAATTTTGGTAAACAAGATTCATTTTAATTACACACGACTTTCGTATTTACATTCGAGGTATCTACAATTAAAACAAACGCCCGCGCGCGCACACACATATGAAGGTAAGTAGAGCACACAAAGAGCACGATCGTACAACGCTTAACACAAAATTTCGCCACGTTTTTTTTTCATAAAAAATATTACTGTAAATTTGTTTACTCGATATATGTATATTTCTATCTCTTTCATCACTTAAAAACGTTCAATAAATAACAGCAGAAAACATTCCTTTTTTAATGAGCAACGAAATTTTATAATTATTTATCAAAATTTAAAAAAATAAGTTTATAATTAATTACTATAATCTATCAGATTCTTATTTTACTTCTCAATTCGAAAACTAGAGAAATATTAAACGTATAAATTATATGAAATTTTTGTTAAACATTTTATTTGTTTTTTTTTTTTCAATCTTAAGAAAATAATAATTATGATATATAGATTTAGGTAATATTGGTGTAGTCGATATTATAATAAAACATTTAAATGAGTACTGTTAAATAAGTGCCTAAGAAGATTTGTGATCATCAGTTATTATTTAATAAAATTTTAACGAACTTGTATAATATAAATTATATCATAAAAAAAATGAGTATATTAGATTAGAGATTATGTATTCAAAAGCCACTTACATATTTATGTAATTCTATTTTTTATTTATTATAATTATTTTCATCCATTTATTTTTTTAATGTAACTGTTTCTTCAAAAATGTATATCTGTGACTGTAAATATTTCTTTTAATAACAAATTCAGATTTCTCAAGATAAAGAATGAACTTAAAAAAATATTCGGTAAAATATACTTTATTCCATATATATAAAATAGCTAAATTTCGAATGAATATCCAGTTTTACTCTGTTCGATTTAACGAACAGAAATCTTTTAACAATAGTTTCACAGCATTCGCGTGATGAAGAAATGAAGTAGCATCTTGTTGGAAACCCACCAGGTTGATCTAGTGGTAAACGCGTCTTCCCAAATCAGCTGATTTGGAAGTCGAGACTTCCAGTGTTCAAGTCCTAGTAAAGGCAGATCCTTTTATACGGATTTGAATACTAGATCGTGGATACCGGTATTCTTCGGTGGTTGGGTTTCAATTAACCACACATCTCAGGAACGGTCGAACTGAGACTACAAGACTACACTTCATTTCCACTCATACATATCATCCTCTGAAGTAATACCTGAACGGTAATTCCCGGAGACTAAACAGGAAGGAAAAAAGCATCTTGTTGAAAAAAGCAGATTACTTTGGGAATAACAAGATGTTGGAGGAACTGTTAATTTAACACTTCTAAATACCTGTTAGCCGTTGTATTGTTGTAGGATTTATAACGATACAATTGCAGTAATAGGAATACAAGCTTAATCTTTTTTCCATTACATGGAGGTTTACAGAGTTATAATAATGAAAAATATGTGATTTATCGTTGCCGTTAGAGTAAAATATAGACTCACGCGAAATCACAACGCAACAACTCCGAAATAAAAACTCCGTAGCCTACTCCCACCCGGATCAAATTCAAAAAAATAATCAAACATAAGTAATTCTTAAAGAATTTGATTTTTTGTGTTTTTTAAAAATCTCTCATTTTGTTATTCAAGTATAAAATACCGCTTAGCTAATAAAGTTTAACTGGAGATCGGAATAAAAAAATAACACAAAATATTTTTACGGTTATATCATTTTAATACGCTGCTTGTTTTCCAATTGCAAATTTTTCCATTCTCTCATTTTTACTTTCGGTTAAATCTGAGTAATTATGTAACCGTAAAATAACTTTCTGCATGTGAAAGATTTTTCAAACGGGTATAACCGAAGTATTTTACATATCTAGAATTTTTGTTATGATTTTTTTTTTTAACAGTTAATCTTACGTACAATTACTTTAACGCAAACTATAAGTAAATATGAAGAAAAATACTATCATTAAACCAAAAACAACAAAAATAACAATCCAAACAGAATTACTTTCAACAAGCCAAATTATTTTATAAACGAAAAAGAATGATGAAAGAATAAAAATAGATAATAAGAAATAACGGTAATGAATGGTGATAAAATTTCAATGTCTAAAAACAAAGGTCTATAAAGAATGGATGAGTCAGTAACATGGACGAAATTAAATAAAATATACTAATTACTCATAGGTTTCAAACTGATGGCTAAGTAATTCGATTCAGTAACCTACAAAAGTGTTTAGTGTAATTTACGCTAGTAGCATTAATATGTTAGTATCGTTTGCCAATTGTTCCTGATATTTCGTGCTTGAAAGTTGTAGATTTTGTTTATCGTGTTTTATAAGTAAGTTTCGTCGTAGTTTATCTTTTCTAACATAACCCGGGATAATTTTTATTGTTCTCAAACCTTTTGATTAGAACCTTTGGATAATTCCAATATTTAATTTACTAGGTAATCTCTAAAGTTTTATTACAGAAGTCCATAGACTTTAGAATGGTTTTTTTTTATAAATGTGATAATTGGCTATAATCCAATGCAGAATCTACAATTTAAACTCAGTATTAAATTCATGGCTGGTCTGAACGGATGGATACGTGCAGTTTACGTTACAAAACAGAGAGGTTAATTTGTTTTTTTATTTTTTCATTTGCTAACAGTGTTGCGGAGATAAACCATTTACGTACCTCCTCTCCCCCAAAAGTGAGGGGAGTGTCGGACTCGCACGGGTTTGGCTAGATGTTGATATTAGGAGCCTATGTGTGCCCACAACCTACCGACTAAAATTTCTATTTCACCGTTCCTCCCCACCCGAGGTCGGATCCGCAGTTAAGCAATACGCGACCTCGGGGGTGCCTTTGAGCTCGGGGGGTCAAGAGTCCTCGTACCTCATCGCCGTATCCCATCCACGCAAGCGCGGACAAACTACGGCTCCGCAGAGGGCTGTCTATCGATCCTTCGCTCACCGATCAGTTCTTCATTATCTTTAACTCTCTTTTATTTTCTTTCTCTTCCCTCTTTTCACCCCTTGTCCCATTCTCCTCTTCTATTTTCTTATTACATCAGTTTATGACTTCATTAGAACATGTTCTCAGGACTTCTTTCTCTTTCCTCATCTTTCTCTTCACTCGTTTTTCTCATTTCTTTGCTTTCTCTTAGAAAGAATACATTAATTTATACCTTTAATGGTGCCTGCATCCGCATTCTATTTTAGTTTAATCGTCACTCAAACGGATCCGTGGAATCTCCGGCCGCTCATTGGAACCGAGACACCTAGGCATAGCGGCCCTCACGACTGGGGCTGTCCAAACCCTATATTATAAAGTAAAAAATGTAGTTTGTACGATTGATTCGTATGATATTACAGAAGTCGCCAGATATCTAGGTCACCCTTCTTGATTCGGAGAGCACTGTGTCTTACCGTAACGAGTGAAATTAATTACATTTTTATAACAGAATGGTGACCATGAGCAGTATCAAGAAGGCATAACGTTAAAATGTAACTGATTTCGGTCTCGAATTAACAATTTCCTGGTAAGCCTAATTCTAATTGCACTACTCCAACGGATAAATGGATTAGAATTCTTACAGATTATAATATTCTTAAATCTTATTTCAAACGTGAATGTTGAATGTTTACTAGATGGATCAACCGTGGGTTTCGTCAACCGTTGACATGCTGATCTTTATCATTATCCTGCAAACTTCTAATATTCAATTTCTAAAACATTTTTTTTTTTTTTTTATATATTTCATTTTATATAATCACAAACTGTAAACAAAAATTAAAACTTCCATTATTTCATTACTTTGTGTTATTTTGGGGAGGGATTCTGTGCCTCAATTTCGTTGTCGGCCTAAAAATATCATCATAATCATAAAGTATATCATCAATCGTAACATGTGTTTTCCGATTTATTTCAACTATTCAATAAGTTTACAAATATAAACGCCTTCCCCATTTGGAACATAAAAATAAAATCCGTTCACCTTTACGTAAGAGAGTTCCTTTAAATTTATTATCAATCTAAGCCATGATTTCTCTCAAGAGACCTCTGTAAGTACTAAGTACTAGAATAAATAAAATTATTAAAATAACTTAATGGAAACAAATTTATAAATATTGTGTGTGTATATGTGTATATATATATATATATATATATATATATATATATTATTCTTTTTAACGTAAGTGGCTTTTGGAAAACAAAATATTGTGTCGAAACCTTTAAGGATAATGTTAATAAATAATAATATAAATTATATTTATATTCCTTAATATGAATGACTATTAATTTTCAATAAAACTTAGTTAAAATAAAATAATTTTATGTTCTTTCTGCTTGCGTAATAGCATTATAATGTTACAATAACTCGTTGTTTAAATATAATTATAATACTAATAATAAATTATTGAAGTGATCATAAATTAATTATAAATAATATTCAAGAAAAGGAAGTGTGATAATGTTATAAATACTTAAGTTTTAATGTACAGCACACATGTGGCTATGCACGTTAAATATTGTAATATAATCAGTTGTGAATGAATTAAAAAAAAAGTGTAATAACTTTGTTTTAATGAAAAATAAGTGTAACTTACAAAAACATAATAGTAAATATAGTAAAGTGTAATTTAAGTATAAGAGAAATTTAGTATAACTAATTTATAGGGTACATTATTGAACTGGAATCTGAAAAGAAAAATTTTAATTTATATTACGAATATATAGTGTTATGATGAGTAAACATCGAATGTTACTAATTTTCTTTATAATTAATTATTATTTTGTATTACTACCTATTTTACGTAATTATATTTATGTACAATAATAATAAATACCTATATGTTAACAATTTAATGATTTTTTTACAACAAAAAAATGTATAATAATAGTAAATAAAAAATAATAATTTGTAATTATTCAAAATTTCAGATGAATAAAATGAGTGTTTTACAAAATATTTGTGTTTTACACTTTTTTATTCATTTAAGTCCGAATTTATAATTAAGTTTTTGATTATTGAATATTTAGAATAATTTGATATCTTTATTGTTTTAATACTCGCTCTTTCCTGAGTTAACGGTATGTTCAATACATTCTGTAAAAGATTTTTGGGTACTGTATGTCTATTAATAAAGAAAAAATACACCGTCCTGTTTTCAATTTTTATGAAAAACAGATTTCATAAATTAAAATATCTCAGAAAATAAAGTAAAATCAATAAATTTGTTACGTATGAATTACCAGTATATATGTACATGATGGCACGGATCACTATAAAAGGAACTTATGAAGAATTTTTTGGAAAAGAAAACGTGACAAAACACTGATCGAAGCAGCATCAAAAAAATTAAAATTAAATAATAAAAATATTTGAAACTCGTATTAATGCTTTTAAAATGTAAACGAACGTACAAAATGGTATTAATGAAGTGTTCTTGAGCGGTGTAATTCCTTTTAGTCTTCCTATAAAGCGGTTTTCATCAGCAGAATTATCGCAAGAGATCAGGAAAAAGCGGAATCTAAAAAAAGGCTCCAGGCTATGATTTATTTACTCACAAAATCCTACCGTGTTCCCATTAAAAGCTATCCTGTACATAAAGCACCTTTTAAACGGCATCACTCAAACAATTTACTTGCCGTCGGAGTGCAAAGTATCGCAGGTAGCAATGACCTTGAAACCGGGTAAACCAGTGCACGATGTGTCTTCGTCCAGGCTCATAGCCTATTCTCTCTAAACCTATTTTCTCTAAGATCTTTGAGAGACCCGTTGTTGAAAGACTGCGGCCTATTTTATAAACAGAACGTATTATTCCTGACCATCAATTTGGCTTCCGAAGTGGTCATTCCACTAATGAACAAGCGCAAAGGATCGTTAATGTCGTTAACGGGTGTTTAGAAGGGAAGAAATATTGTCCACAGCAGGCCTTCGACAAGGTTTGGTTACCTGATCTACTTTATAAGGCGAAAACGAGCTTCCCTGAACCGTTTTATTCGACTCTCCGTAACTACCTGGACGATCGTTTACCCAGGTCAAGTAAATCAGGTGTTGTCTGATTTCGACACTGTCGGGTGTTCCTCAAGGTTCAGTTTTGGTACTTGTTTATACTCAATCTTTTCTGTAGACCATATCAACATTCTTCCTTTGCTAATGACAAGAATATCTTAGCTGTAGACGATGACCTGACGAAAACTTTGAAAAAATTGCAGTCTGTGTTCGATCTAACCAACGAGTGGCTGACTATGTGGAAGGTAAATTTAATCATGTAAAATAAAGTTACATGATGTTTACAATAAAGAGAGGGGACTGCCCACCGGTCCACGTAAATGTTTTTTTATTTTTTATTCCGCATGCTGACCGCGTGCGGTATTACGTCTACATCTGGACTTTTCTCTGACATGGAAAATTCATGCGAGAGAAAAAAGAAAACAGCTTAACGTTAAATTTAAAGAAATGTACTAGTTGCTAGACTGAAGGTCACAGTTGTCAGTGTCCAAAATAAGTTACTTCTGTAGCCCGTATGGACCTACGGTATCCAACTCTGGGGAACGACATATAGAAGCGAAATTGATATTATCCTGCGGTTTCAGAACAAATTAATCAGGAGCATAACGTAGGCACCGTGGTTTATGGTGAACGGTGAGATCCATGATTATCTAAGATTACCATACGTTCAAGAGGAGGTTCAATGATTATACAAATTAAGGCTAAACAACCAACAATATAAGATGGCTGTGAACCTACTGGACAACAGCGAGAACATCAGACGGCTGAAACGACTCCATGTGTTGGATCTAGGTGATATTGCGTAATATTTGAAATGATACTTCATCCCTTAAATGTTATTGTGTGTCATCTCATAGTTTTTTTTTAGGAGTTAGTTGATTATGTTTGATTCTGTTTCTTCATTATTTCTTTTTATGTTATTCATAGTTCTGATTATATTTTAATCACTGTTGGTTACTTTTCATTCAAATAATATTTACGACTACTTTTGAAAGGAAACTTCTCTTCGTGTCTTGCGATCCAGTTTTTGAGGCGAAAAAGATGTAGGTAGAGTGGTCATTTTTTTAATGATCACTTTGAAATATTCTAAGTAATGTAAAACATAGGTATAAGAATATCTAAAATAGACACATAGGTGTAATTTACTTACGGTTTTTGTCTATGTGGAACTGATTGTAAATCAAGTTTGAGGCGAAAATATATATATGTTTCTTACTGGAAAACAGAAAACTGGATGCAATATTATTTCTTCATTTTTATTTAGATATTTATACCTAAAATTCCTTATTTGGAATCGTACAGTTTACTAGAAAAAACGACTTTTAAAAAAAATTACGAAATTTGTTTTAGTAAATAATTTACTTTTTTCACAGAGGATACCATTTTTAGCATGAGTTATTTATTATTTTGTTAAAATATCCTATCAGTTTTTTGAGTTACAAATTTTTATTGAAAAAAACAAAATGATAAAAATATGGGAATCGAAATATTTCAGACATGTATATACGAGTAATGTTTTATTTATTTTTATTTACGAAAGATTCTGCCAATAACTCTCCAGGTGAGTACACGAGGAAACGAGTATATTTCACGGCACTCTGTATAAATCTGCGTTTAATAATTAAATATCTGTCTATTCGAGTATCACTTTTGTACGATCAATTTTTAATGAAATTATCAGGTTATTTTAAACCTAGGATTAAAATAATTTTAAAATATGATTTCTATAGGAGCTACGCCGCCTTCTCTAATTTTTTACTTAAATAAAAGTATAATATTTTATTTTTAATGTTTTAAAGTAATTAGAATACTTTATAAAATTATAATAAACACCATCTGATATTGGGCCACGCATAATCATTCCGTATTAAGTGTATTCATTTTTTTTTATAAGATTTACTTTTTGTTTTTGAGTTTTTTGAGGCGAGCGCAAAGTGAGAATTGACCGGCAGGCCGAGATGTGGAGGCCCGTTAGAGTAAAGGACACTCCCTTGGGCTGTATAAGACGTAACTGCACGATCCGGCCCGAGGGAGAATAAAAAGAAGAAAAGAAATAAAAAACCTAAATATCTTTGTAATTCGTCTTTTGATTTGTTTTATTTTGAACAATTGACAATATTGATTTTCAAAATGTAATAATTTTCTATCTAGGCATGCGGTCACCTATCGTGGACGTTTAGTCTTGCGCATCCTACAATCTCTTTCCGTTATTTAATATGTCCCTCTCCCACTTTCTTTTCCTTTCCACGGTCCAAATGATAGAAATTTTATTCAATCCGTAAACTAAATGCAACATGATAACTTGACTCGAATTTTTGATAAAATTCTATTTCGTTATGTACTGCAGGTAATTTTTTTAAAATGAAAATTATTATCTTAAATTGAATCTTGAAATTTTCTGAACTTAATTGAAATTATTTAAATAAAGTAATTTATTTATGTATATGCATCGGATAACTACATAAGCTACTAGGTCAAAGTAGGTTATTTACTACTATTAAATCAATTACTTTCTTTCTCTTTGTTATGTTATCAATTTCACTTGCTTTCCAAATTTATCGGCGATCTTGAAATGAATATTATAATATAGAAAAAAAAATTAAAATAATCTAGAACAATTTTTTCCAATATCGTAATGTTTTTATTAATTTATATGTATTTAAGGCTTTTATTAGATGTACGAATGATTTAATTATAAAACGAAAAAAAATTGTAAGAAATTATATACATAAGTCTAAAATTTATTAAAAAACGTATGTAACTTTAACATAAATATTTATGTTATGGCCAACCGGGTCCACCGGTTGGTTCTCACTTTCGCCCGCTTCAAACCCCAGGATACCCCAGTAAACCAGTAACCAGTAAACCCAGAAAACCCCAGTAGGATACCCCAGACCCGGCTCTACCGTTCTGGTAGAGCCGGGCTGGATCCCCACTCCGGGAGCCGGGATTCGGTCTTTATACCAATGCCTCTAACGGGAACACCCCAGGTGGGGCATCCCCACTGGGTCTCCGTTTTTTCGCTCGGGGGTGCGACATTTTCCGTGCCTCATCGCTGTCCACTCGTGCAAGCACGTGCGCACAGCAGCTCCGCAGATGGCTGTCCCTCATCCCCGAGTCCCCCAATCCTTCTCCTGAAGAACCCTCGCCACGAATCCTGCAACGGTATCAAAACTCTTGGGGCTCTGCAGCATGGTGGCTATGATGTTCTCCATGCTGAGCGGTCCGGTAATCGCCGAGCAAGCTAAGCGATATCCATCCCACTGCGAGCACCAGAGCACCATGTGTTCTGGGGTATCCGGGTCGCCGCTGTAAGGGCATTAGGGGTCATCCGCCTTCCTCCTACCACACAAGTAGGCGCGGAAGACCCCATCGCCGATCAGGAATTGCATGAACCAGTAGTTCAGCTCACCAAACCTCCGACCGACCAACGGCTTTATATCCGGGATAAGCAGCGCCCACCTCCTCTTGGTGGACGCATCCCAACCAGCTTGCCAATCTCAGAACAGGACCGCATGTATTTCCGCCTTGGGAACTCCCCGGTGGCCCAACGCTCGAGCCTCTGCCAGCTGCTGAAGAGTTGGCTGCCCCGTGATCTACACCGAGGCACATGCTGATGCCAGCTTGAAGGCCATGCGACGCTGAACCCACTCTAGGATTCTCTTGTTGCGTCTCACTGCCAATGCCCTCTTCCACGCCGGAACTTCATAGAGACGTTTGTATTGACCTCGTGTGAATACAGCCTTCTTTCGATGCTCGTGGTCCGCCGATGTTTGGGAGCAACCTAGCCTGACGCTGAACCATTCGTCCCGCCTTCTCGCTAACCTCTTTCCCGTGGTGGGTGAACAATTGCTTGTGGTCCATCCACATTCCCAGGTACTTACTTACTGGTTTTCCGCGACTGGACGCGGACATATATATGGACTAATCACATATATGGTATTATACGTTAAATTCGGCTTTGCGTCAAATCATAAGAAAAGTTAGGTACAAATGGAAAAAGTCACCTATTACTAGAAAAGTTTTTTTAAAAAAATTTACATTCGAAAAAAGTATTATCTACGGAAGATATTTAAGCACAAAACATAAGGTCGGATAATTACACGGGCAAAACTAACGCAACATTTACTACATTTACAACATTTACTACCCAAGTTGTTGGACTAACAGAAAACAGCCGGATTACTTGCTCGAATTTCTAACGGTCAGAGACGTATAAAAGAATTTCAGGCTCCCCAAATAAAAGAAGTTATATCTGTTTGGTGGGTCTCTTTGTTACAATTGTAGCACCATACATAAATAAACGGCAATATCTTAACTTAGAAGATAAAAATAAGTTTAAACACGGATAATTTAAAAACTTACTCTTATATTTTGTAATATATTAAAAGAAGTTGACATTTTTTAACCCGTCATGTATATAAATTCATACGGAGAAAACTAAAAAATAATACCCCTGATTTTAAGCTCTAATGTATTATATTCCTGTAATCAATGTTTGCCAGAGAGGGAAAATAAAAAATCTTGAAGGCAAGAATGCGGCTAATATAAGTCCAAAGAAACGTAAAAGTTTTAATAGAACGTGAAAAAACAAATTAAAAATAAATTAATAAACTTGCCTTAAGGGAAAAAGATAACGCGTATAAAAACATTTTAAATAATAAAATATAAACTCTAGGATACAAATAAATACTTTTAGTAAGAGGTAGACATATTTTATCGATTAAAATTAAAATTTAAACGTGAAATTTATGTAATATTAGTAAATAGATTATATTAATAAAATACCATCATAGTGTTTAATAGAGTTATTTAACGTGTATAATATAGGAAGTGTTATTAATAAGCAATATATTCAAGCCAAAGCTTTAATGAAATTGTTAGCCATCTAAAATTCTCTTTCACCCTGAAAATTTCCTTTAACACGTTAATCACACTTTGCTCTAGTTACGGTTTACTAAAAGAAATAATTTTCTCAGCGATTAATTTTTATTATTAAATTTTAATACGCTTTTATTACAGATTTTTACTAAAGTTAATTTTTCATGTTTTTCTTTTTTTTTTTTTTTTTTTAATATCCCGCAAAATAAGATGATAAACAATAATTATCCTTTGATAGGAATCGCTTCTTGTTCAAAAGCATACATTAATCTGTTTCTTGTTCTTCACTTAGATAAGAAATTTACGTTAAAAATATACCTTAAACCAAAGCTCTCATCTCAGGAAGAGTTAAGAGGATAAAGCAAGTAGATTTTAATCTTATTTCACAGTCAAAATTACATAAGAGTACGGTGTGTGTGTGTGTGTGTGTGTGTGTGTTCTCAATATATAAGTATACATATATATATTTTGATTTAAGCTGCTTCTGCTCAAAAAGCAGAAGGTGCTTATTATATATATATATATATATCCTTACATTTTACTTTGTAAGTTGACTTTTGATGATATAATCAAGCAGGAATATTTTTATTGTAAATTAAATTTCTTCGAGTCTTTTTTTATTTTTTATATTATACAATCAGCTCTCGTATTATATTCTTTCAAAAAACGAGTAAAATCATTATTGTTTGTGAAAGTAAGATTTAAGAATTGGATTGAGAAGAATACGTTACGTATAATGGCCATGAATTATTGAAAGCTGAAATTTAACCGTTATAAAAACACACATATATCTATTACCCAAACTGTTTACTAGGTTTCATAACGATAAATATTTTACGGTAAGCAAGAGCCACCATTCATTGTTACAAATATCAAAGCCTTACTCAAGAATAAATGATTAAATATCAGACTTTCTGCGAAAAGTGAGAAATGAAGCGGTTTCTAAATATCTTTTTGGCTGAATCTAATATTCTGTAACCCTATTACAATACATCTAAAAATACAATACTGTGCGATCAATAGAATTCCTTCTGAAGTGCTGGTGATATTTTGACGCTGAAATTGATGCTTTCCTGCTCTTCAGTACGAAAACGTGCTGTATAATGAATATTATTATTACTATTTCTCCATAAGAAATCATTTATGTTGTGACACACCATTACATTTGATAGTTGTTGACCGGGTGCGCCTAGCCATTTTGGGAATATATATGACAAGTAGGCGGTGGGACACGGAAGCGAGTGGTGTATGGTAACACACTTATTCCGCTCACGCCTTTAGGTTAGCTCTAGGAGCTAGTTAGGACACTGGTGGCTTAACGATTTCGTGGCTCAGTAGCCGTTTGTGGCACTGACATTCGGTCTTATGCTTTAGGGCGACCGAATGGGTTGGTGGCGGGAGAAATGCTAAGCAAACCAATAACACCATTACATTCGTTACAACATAATGATTTATAAAGCAATAAATTGATACGATTCTTACTGTGAAAAATCCTGCGGAACCCCTGGTTCCTCAGGATAATCACTATCAATAAGTTAAGTACAAAAGGAATTTTGAGTATACTAAGCGTAATAAGTACTTGCTACAGCTAGTATTTTAAAGGAATCATGAGTATTCTTTAAAATAATACTAAATAACCAAGACTCAATAACAATGTCAGTCTGTTTTGCCTCACATTTTGAATTAATTTGATCACAATTTTTTACACTCTCATTATCTCTTTTTCTGTTTGAGTCCACGTTAAATGCAAATAATAAACAATTTTCACATACAGAATATACATTTATAAACAATGTATAATCAACCACGCAATATACTGTAGAATTTAAAAGATGTTTTTAAATTATAAATTATATTTCTAGATGGACCACTGAATGTGAAAATAGGAGGAGAAAAGATTATGGAGGTAGAAGAATTTTGTTATTTGGGAAGTAGAATTACTAAAGATGGACGAAGCAGGAGCGATATAAAATGCCGAATAGCACAAGCTAAACGAGCCTTCAGTAAGAAATATAAGTTGTTTACATCAAAAATTAATTTAAATGTCAGGAAAAGATTTTTGAAAGTGTATGTTTGGAGTGTCGCTTTATATGGAAGTGAAACTTGGGCAATCGGAGTATCTGAGAAGAAAAGGTTAGAAGCTTTTGAAATGTGGTGCTATAGGAGAATGTTAAAAATCAGATGGGTGGATAAAGCGACAAATGAGGAGGTATTGCGGCAAATAGATGAAGAAAGAAGCGTTTGGAAAAATATAGTTAAAAGAAGAGACAGACTAATAGGCCACATACTAAGGCATCCTGGAATAGTCGCTTTAATTTTGGAAGGACAGGTAGAAGGGAAAAATTGTGTAGGCAGGCCACGTTTGGAATATGTAAAACAAATTGTTAGGGATGTAGGATGTAGAGGGTATACTGAAATGAAACGACTAGCACTAGATAGGGAATCTTGGAGAGCTGCATCAAACCAGTCAAATGACTGAAGACAAAAAAAAAAAAAATTTCTTTTCTGAAACGTTATACTTAATATTTTTAACGTTTTTGGGATTAAACAGCTACAAAATGCTTTTTCAAAGTACGTTTAATATTTGCCATTAATAGATGGTTTTATTTAAAAAAAAAACTATAAATTAAAATAAAACTAATTAAAAGGTGAATAAAATGTGTATTTCAATTTTCCTATAAATGAAAAATTAAATGAAACAAGTATAAATCTTTTCTATGGTAAAACAGTACAAAATTTTTATTAAAATTTTATTTGCTATAAAAATATGTTGAAAATAGTTTTATATTTAAAACTTGTTCCGAATAATATTTTAATACAACGAAACAAAATATCAACAAATAATTTCTACGACCAATCTGGACTTATGGCGTGGAGTTGTGGGCAACAGCAAGTAATAGTAACATAGATATCACACAACTGTTCGAGATCAAAGGAACGAGAACAATTGCAGAGGCACCGTGGTTCACAGATGAAATTCATGAATATCTAGAACTTCCGGTGGTGAGGTTGTGGGACAGCGCAGTGTTAAGTACCAACAACGACTTGAAAATCACGTCAACCATTTAACGATCAGTCTGCTTGAGAGCAGGGATGCTTGATCAATCTGCTTGAAACGTCTCCATGTGTTTGACTTAGGGGCTACTGAATGACAGTTTGATAAATGACAACGCCAAATCTAGTGATATTATTCTTGTTTACACTTATTTATTTATTTTTCCTTGGTTTGACTATTTATTTGTTTATTGTTTTTTTTTTTCCAGTGGACTTTAAGATAACTGCTTACTGATAATTATTATTATGAATTACTTATTATGGGAGTTCCTTAAAAACCCCTTATCATGTGCTTCTTAGCAAGCGATTTACTTATGGTTGCACTTAAGGATCCGATTGGTTGTTGAACAAAAAAAAAATATAAAAAAATAATTATTTCTTACAAAGATTGTAAGATTGAAAATCCGCACTGAATGATTCAAATAATGTTACTTTAGCAACAAAAAAATATGCGTCACCTGTTACTAGAAAATTTTAATTTCTCATAATACTCTAAACCATTTTTCACCGTGAAAAATAGATTTTAGGCGTGAATGGTGACTCTTGTCATGTGTCACCAGAAACTTTACTGTTATAAAAAAACAAACAACTGGTTTGTGTAATAGATGTCTGTGTATTTTTATTATGGTTAAAATTAAGTTTATTTTTTCAATACGAGATTTATGATGTTTTAGATCGAAATTGATAATATATTTTGTCCAAAATTGTTGAAAATTGTGCGAAATTTTATTTAGGTCCCAACATGTAATTTTATAGCATAAAAAATAATCGAGAAAATAGAAAAAAAAAAGATTCGACTGAGATTCGTAGCATGCAAGCATATTTTATATATGAAATTTAAGCTACCATTCCTCTGTTAATCAAACCATCCAACAGTAAAGGTTTTCAGGCGCGCAGATTGTTCGGGAGAGCGGCTGTGTCCGAACACAGTCATCTTCGGGACATCTGCCGAGAGGACCCAACCCCGACAGTTGTAAGGAAGCGGCCTCACGCCGTACTGGACGAACCACCGTGATGGTGCGGTGCGGGAGCCGAGAATCGACAAACCAGGCTTAGGGGCCTCCACATCGCATGAGCCATAAACGGAATAGCGCGTCAGAGGCGTTTCCGGGCTCGCGAGTGTTTAATTTTCGCGAGTTATACAGTCTCAAGACATCAAATACGGTAAGTCGTGGTTAAAACAAAAACGCGGTTCTCACTTTTTTTTTTTTTTTGTGTTCTGTTTCTTTTGTTGCAGATACCAACAGCCACCACAAAAAAAACAAATGGTTTCTTCACTGCGGCCACGCGGTCCCCCCAACCCCCTCCCGGACACGCGTGTGTCTGAAGGTTAATAATTATGTGCAGTATATAATTTCTGTTTACTTCTTCTAAGAAAATCGCCGCCCCAAAACCGCGATCGCGAATAGATATCACCATTTTGTAATTTCCCTATTACCTTTCCTTTCAAGAAAGAAGAAACAGGGAACGAGCCCAGCAGTCATCAGCCCAGCAGTCACAAGCCCAGCAGTCACCTGCCCAGCAGCCACGGACAGCACGGAAGAAGGAAGAAACCTGCACTTTCCCCTGTTCAGCCCTTCGGGGCCTCGGAAATTTCAAGGTTAATGGTATGTACCTTCGGTTACTACCAATTCTTGGAAAGTGCAGGCCAAAGAAGAATGAAGAGGTCTTCGAAAGAAGTAAAGGGAGAAGAAGAAGATGAAGAAGAAGGAAGACCCACTACTCGTCTCAACATCACGGACTGGAGTCCGGAACAGAGCCCAGCAGAGATGCGTCCTGAAGGGCAGCCATAGCAGAAGCGGATACACAGAAGCTTCTACATAACCTCTCCTTTTCAAAAACTTACAAGTTAGATAAAATAAACCAGCAATTGCGACTCCTCCGGAGTAGGGGTCGCATTGCTCCCTCCTTATAGTTAGTGCCCCGTTGTGGCGTATTCCTGCTAGCCTATGAAGCGTTAGCACCGAAAGGACTTCAGTAGACGGTCTGAAGGGGAATTACGTCGGGAGGACAGGCTTCATAAGCCTAGCCTTCCACGGTCGGCCCATAAAATGGTTCGATAACGCTGGCTCAACAACGGATTGGAATCCAACTAAATCCGTCTTAAAATCACTAAATAATAAACAAAACTTAAAAAAATTAGACCCGCCATTTAAAATAACCCTTTTTAAAAACAAGCCCGATTAGAATCATCCAGCAGCAAGGGACTCTGTCCAGGTTCTGCGATAAGTAGGGAGAAATAAACTCCCGCCAACTTTGCATTCCATTCCATTCCAGTAAAGGTTTATTCAAAGCCGTTCAGACGATTTAAATTATAAACTATAGAAATATATTATGAAGACAAAAAAATGCTGAAAATTACGAAAATATTTGTGCGATAAAAATTTAAAATAAAATCAACTTTTAAAAATGTAATTGCCCAAAAAGACACTTCAAATTTATTTAAATATAGCTAATCGATAATGTAATATCTGAAGTTTTAGTCTATTATTTAAATATACGCTTTTATTTAACTAAATATTTTCATTACTTTTAATTTTAAAATTTAATAATTTTTACATTTATTTATTTTTTATATATTGATTATTTATTAGATGTTTATATAATTTATTTTTTGCTTTTCAGTGCATTTTTATATTTGTTAATATATTATATTTTTTTGTTTAAAATTCTCAGTTTGATTTAATTGAAATTTTTTATTTTTTAGAGGGCTTTTATAATTTGTTTCCTTTTTTTTATTAATGTTAATATTAATATTAGTTAAATAAAAGTTTTTTTTTTTAAATTTCATTGATTTTCATACGATAGCTCAAAGGTTATAGCAGTTGCAAGATTTGATTATAACTAAAGCATGTTAAATAAAATCTTATAAAAAGGTTATAGCTATATTTTTTGTTCGAAAAAGCCACCCCATTTCCATCCCCATGGTCCGATTTTAGCCGTTAACAAACTTGACCAAAATTTTGAGTCGAGTGTTTTTATAGGGAATAATTTGAATCTGATTGGCACAAAATTACGGCAGTTATTGTGTCAAAAAGAAAGTGATATAAAAATGTATTTATAAACTTTTGAGCTGACGGTGGCTTTGGGGAAACGCTCATATATGTAGAATAATGGTACCCATTGCAACAGGTAGCTTTCTTATGAAATCTACTTAAAACAGATCTCTGACGTAAAACACTTTGCTGTCATAATTTTTATGTAAGTTTAAAATATTTATGTTAATATTATAATTATTAATAAAAACCAAAAGCAGGTAAAATATTGAAACATGGTGTTCGTGATGTGGGTGGAACCTGGGGTTCTAAACACCAGCGAGTTGGTTCTGACTTTTTTTGCCTACCAATGTAGAACTCTAACAAGATGAGACTGAGGACTTTGCTCTTCTACAAGAGTACTTTCTTGTTTCTATTTCTATACTTTGAGATACCTCATGTTAGTTCTCAGTGTCACTATCCTGAACTGTTTCTTCAAAAAAATTTCCTCAACTTCATCTGGGTTTTCAACACCAATTACAGTTTCACTATCACTTTCGGCCACTTTCAACCACTGCCGTATTTGTTACTGATCTCGTTCTTACATTTTCAACCACGTACTACACTTTTTATACAAAAATAACCAAAATTGAAAAGAACTGATTTCTAAAAACGAGATTACGTAATTTGTAGCGAGGAGTGTAATGTTAATCCAAGGACAAGCAAAAACACTTTATACGAGGGCTATTCAGAAAGTAAGGAACGTATCCACCTGACGCCGCCAGGCACACGCCAATCGCGTATATATTGGTGTGCTCGTGCTCGGCACCTCAGTCAGCGTCCACCCGTGACAACGGGAACATCTCCGCACTGCCCGTTTTTTTATATACAAATTTGAAATGTGTGCTGCAATCGAAAATCCCGCCGGTTGTGAGGTGCGGTCTGTGATTCGTTTTTTGTTGACAAAAAACTTAAAACCGATAGAAATTCATCGGGAACTGTGTGAAGTGTACGGGAACAACGTAATGAGTGAAAGTTCTGTCAGGAAGTGGTGCATTCAGAATAAAAATGGCCAAACAAACGTTCACGATAAATAGAAGAGTGGACGTCCGAGCATTGTGACTGACGATCTGGTCTCCAAAGTTGACGAAAAGATTCGTGGAAACCGACGTTTCTCAATAACTGAGCTTTCTCTATATTTCCCACAAGTTTCACGGACTTGTTTGAAATTATATTTCAAATTATATTATATTTATATACATTCACATATTGTTTGAAATTGTTTCACAGAAGCTAGGCTACCACAAATTTTGTGCCAGATGGGTGCATCACTGAGTGGTTGAGATCACAGGCGGCAGAATTCTATGACACAGGAATTTCAAAGCTTGTCCACCTCTATTATAAGTGCCTGAATTTGTATGGTGATTACTTTGAAAAGTAGTATTTTAGTCCCTCTTTCACGTGTATATAATAAAAAGTTTTTCTTGTACTTGGTTTTTTAAAATTCCAAAACGTTCCTTACTTTCTGAATAGCCCTCGTATATACATTATGTCAGCAAGAATGCTGAAACGCACTGACACATCCAGTGGGTAGTGATGACATTTTCAAGGTCATACGTATTGCTCATGGCGACTAGAACAAAATGCATGGATTATAATAGTAATCCGCGAACACTCCAGTGTTAAGTAGAATCTAACTCAGACTAGTGCTGTTGTAAAAACTGAATCAACGTATTAAATGTAATCTTGTCAGCTTGACCTCGATCTAACGAATAGGAAAGTTTTACTTACCCTCCATTCTAAGCCAACACACAAAAAAAAAAAGTAATTTATGACTTTATATGAAATTTGAACTACGTAATAATTTTTATTCTGTGTAAATTATTTCAGTAAATTAGTGGGATTACTTAGTTCTTTAAAACGATCATTGATCTTATAAGAAAGTTTAAGAGAAATAGGGATATCTTAGAATTAAATAAAAATAATGTATCGTTCAGTGTTAAAAATAATAAATTAAGACTGCAAAAACTATTTAATCGAAAGAATTTACAGCATTTAAATTTCTATTTAACAAGATAAATCTTAATTTGGATGAATAATTGTGGTAAACTTTGTAATGCAATGAATTAAAAAGAAAGTTTTCCGCTTAAATCAACACAAATATTATTGTTATTAAGAGTTCACAGTTTAATGAAAAACCAAACTAAGTTAAAATAACAAATCTACATAAGTCTGATGAGATCGGTTTTTTAACGTTAACTTCATGTAAAGAGTTAGCCCATTTACAAATTACTGAGTTACAAAATTCTTACAATGTAATGGTAAACTTTCACCATAACGTAAATTTGTTTTTTGAAGATCGTGTTAACTGTCATTTGAGTTTTCTGCAGAAAATTGTTACGGTTACACGAAAACATTTAAAATCGGTCAGTTTTTTCTTTTAAGCGATTTAAGTCTGTTCTTAAGTAATATGTACAATTACTAATAGAGTGAATGAGACGTAACAAAAAAGGATAACAATAAAAAAAAAGAGCCGAATTTATTTATGTCCTTAGAAATAAGCAACGCTACCTGCAAAGCGGATTAAACCTTTTATCAAAACTCCCAAAACAATAAAATTGTTAAGGTTTCGGCGAGAGTTTGCAGTCAGTTGAAAATCGAAAAACAAAATTCATCAATTTATTTATGTATAGTTCTTCAAAAATACATTGGCCGATTCAAAAAAAGTACAGATATGTATGAAAAGCGAGATAATAATTGTTACATATGTTACACCGTTAAATATTTTCAGTATCCTTCACCACACTCCTTGAGGTCTTTGCTGGTCTTCCTTGTTCTGCTGGACGGTCCGCATGTTATTATCGGGGAGCCTCGTCTCTTCATTTGAGTTGAGTCAGCCAAGGCATCCTACACATGGTTGCATCCCGTTTCTTCTCGCTATCTGTTCAGCTGTTCACCCTACTCCTTCTCTTGCAGAATCTTTGTGGCTAGTTCTGCTACTGCAAGCCACTCTCTATCTCCCCTAAGCATGTACTCCAGAGTACTATCCTGCGTCAGTTCGAGGATCCCGAGGTCTCTCTGTAGCGGCACCCACCTTCCCCAGTCGAAGAAAGTGTGCTCTGGGGTATCTAATTCCCCGTAGTATACACAGCCAGGGTCTGTACGTAGGCGGAATCAGTGCAAGTAAGCTCAAAAATCGCCACGGCCACTGAGGAGCTGTGTAAGGTAGTAAATCAGCACCCCATGCCTTCTGCTTTACCACGACTCAATCCGTGTGATGAGCCTCTAGGTCCACCTCCCCTTCTCCGACGTGTCCCAGTGTTCTTGCCAGGCCGCTGTAAGCTGCTGCCTGACTTGTCCTAGTGCCAGTCCTCTACGCCTCTGGTCTCGTTCCTCAATCAGTAATCTCACTGAAGGTACTCCTGCCAGTACTCGTATCGCCTCACCCAAATCCGTCCTGTACACCGTATTTATACGTAGCGCAATCCTGCCCTGTACGGCCTCCAGTCTTCTCTCGTTTCTCGCCACTCCCGTCGCCTCATACCAAGCTGGCGCAGCGTACAAGATGATTGAGACAGTCACCGACATGACCAGTCTCCTCCTTGAAGTCCTGGGAATTATCCTGCCCAGTGACGCCCCAGATCTCATAAATGTTGTCGTAACTGCTAGAAAATAGTATGGAGTAGTTCCATCGAGCTGTAAAATTATCAGCTGATATTCGCAAAGGAAGCTGTGTCCGAACCTATGTTTATCTGAACTTTCTTCTTTATTTTATATATATATATATATATATATATATATATATATATATATATATATATATATACATAAGAGGAGAGAGACAGTTCTTAAAATAATAATAATTTTATTAAATATTATTGTAGTCTTCATTCACGTATGGCATTATGTGATACAAAAAGGTAACTGAGTAAAATCTCAAACAATCAGCCAAAGGAGTTTTCTCCTGTAAAAATCCAATTTCAAAGGTAATACGAGTATATATAAATATTTTCTGATAATCAAGATATTATTCTCTGCTTCCCCCGTCGCCAAGGAAAAAATAATTACAGTCTTTTTCGGGAAATTAATGAGTGTAGATGTGTCTTTTTATATTTTTATTAAGATAAATATACAATGGATAATCAGTACTTAAAACTACAGAAAAGAAAGAGTTATACTGCCTTACAAACGATAATTTCACTATCTTTGCTATAGGCATCGGTTCAACTTGAACATTAGTACTCTAAGAAAAAAAAACTAGGTTATTAATCTGAGTTGATATTCACCTTAGGTACAACCCATAATAACTTTTATACTGAACAACAGCAAGAGAGTAGGGAAGGTTGGGTAAAATAACAGTCTATCCGTTGCTATTATAAAACTAGCATTTTATAAATCCTATTTCCATGTAATAGGAGAATTATTGATATATTTAAAAAAAAAAAAAAGGTTAATGGCTGATTTGAATATTTCATAATTTATACTTACATCAATAAAGCGCTATTTATTTATTTATACACCATGATGCACTATTTACAATATCACTTTGTCTGTAATTATTCTGCGATAAAATATGCCGCTTGTGTTCGAGTTTGTAAATAGTATGAATGAACAGTGTTTTGATACCTTCACTTTCAGTTAGAAAAAAAAGAATGCTTTTGATTGTTTTTAAATACGTTAAAATTTTTCATAACAAACTTTCCTAGATAATTCTGTTTGTTTCTCAACCTTTTTAAGAATTTACATTCATAAGCATAATTTATTTTTGTTTGAATGTTTTATTTACTCGTATAATTGGTTACATAGGAGCCTTAAGTAAATAACATCACATATAGAGTGTACTCATTTAAAAAGAATCCCCATTGAAATTTGTCAAAAATATACTAATACTAAATAGGACTTCTGAAGGTAAAACCTAATATGCACAAAGTGTAGTTTTGAAGAACTTTTCAATGCGTGGTATAGTAGAAAACAATATCAATAAAACGGATCGTAAAAATAACAGTTTGATAAATCACTTACAAAAGAAAAAATAAACCAAAAATGAAAGTGCTAATAGAAACAGAAAGGAAGAAAGGAAATGAAGGACTGATTAATGCACAACACTCAGCGAGTGTAATTAATTACAGTATAGAGTTACTAAGGTCGAAAACGTATAGCGGCTTAAGTTTTCTAACATCCTCACCGTTTTCTAGAAGGTTCGCCAAGTGGTTAACGTGTTCATTTAGCCGAAGTTCATATTTCAAGCTGAAACTTTGTATTTATTCCTTGACGTACTGAAATCCCAAATTTTCGTGGATTTCATTGTTTTCAGTAAACCATCGTGCGCAACTATATACCTAGCTAGGTTTTGCTAAAACCGCTGATTATTTCAACATTTGACTTGCTTGCCGTACCGCATAGTTGGACGCTATATATCCACATTGGTTTAGAAATAGCCGAGTATAAAAGTTTGTTATTAGGCAAAGATAACTCAGACCTCCTGCCCAGCAATCACTACATTTCCTTGAAAGTTGTTAAGTTGCTTTCTCTTCTCTTTCATATGACGATCCTGATAATGACCCAGGTATCTTACATATTCAGTTTGCTGCATTAAAATGCCATCAACCCGACTTTTATATCACACGAACTGATGTAAAAGTCTAATAAGTCCGGCATCTTAGTTGGATCTGACAGTGAGTAGGTGGGTTGCAATACAAAGATTACGTTCATGATAACAAAAAAGATTCCTTGCTTCTAGTTTTTACAAGCCTAGAACCCCCAAGGTTTAGCGGTCCAGTTGCCACCCACAAGAAATCTTGAACCTAGTGAAGCGAAAAACTCAGAAAAAGAGTCAGTTGTAATCACATGACAAGGAGGATTATAGATTGCAGATAGCCTAAGCGGTCCAAGTCAGTTCCGAACTTCAATCGATGTGGCTTGAATGAATTAATCGATGACAACTACAGTACCTCCATGAGGTTTGCCATCAGGATGATTGGTATGTAGACCGAAGACCCTCGAAGACGGAAGAAATTTCGTTCTGTGAACTGCGTCTCTGAAAGCAAGACGACGTCCAACGATTGGGAAAGTATTAACGCTATTATTTCCTGTCTTCGACCAGCGAGACGATTGATATATTCCAGGTACCTTCAGAATTCTAGGCATTAAAAGATTTTGGTGATAACCTTGGTAAAGAAGCCCTTTTAGGTTACCTATTTTCTACACCAGAAACTCAATGCTGGAAGTCAATTTTCCTAGTTTGTCTTCAGAAGCACTAGGGGCACCATGATCAAGACCCGCAGCATAAGACCTTGGATGAGCAGTGAAATAAACGTCCGGATCCCTAGTCATTTTTCTACCCAATGATGGAAATTATTATTATCCATACCAAAGAAAACAGTTTGTTTGTCCTGAGTTTCGAATGGAGTAGCAGTTTTTGTAGCTGCTGATACCCATCCCTATCCTTTTTGTCCATGTTTTCCTCATATAATCGTATCCTTTGTAGTTAGCAGGATGGTCTGATTGGCAGAGGGGAGTGATTCTACCTTTAGGACAATCTGCAGCCCTGTGATGATTTTCATTAACGCATCTGTAAGGCCGCATGCAGTTATTTTCTATGTGGCCATACTGCTGACAGGATGTTCACTGGACCAAAACAGTAGATTTTCTTGGTTTTTTGAAGGTTACCTCACAGTTAGCCATGTATTTCAAATCAAAAACCTCTTGGTTGTCATCCTTGGGATTAAGATTGATAAAAAACGTCTACAAGGGTTCCTTTGTCATCCGATGTCTGGTGTAAATTATACTTCGGACTGTATTATTTAAGCTTTTCTTTAATAAGGTCGATTGGAACGGAATAGTGTAAGTTCCTTAGTACAACCCGGAGAACCCTTTGGTTCTTCCAAATATGACCGATCAGATTATGCTCACGCACCAAGTCAATTTTCCCCTTGTAGATGTCCAGGTAATAACACGTAGCTGTTTAGAGCTGAATACTCTTACGCTACAGTCAACGCTTTTTAACAATCTTTTTAATTAATTCATTCAGCCGGATAACACCGATGATGCCATACAGGACTATCGGCGGGGCTTAATTGCTTTCATCTGGCATCGATGTTACAATTCTCCATGAGGAGTTCCTGAAAAATTGGTGGCAGCAATGGGAGAATACCTCTTGGGTCGCAAAACTGGCACCGTCTGCCATGGTACAGACGCTATTTGGGAGTCTGTGGTGAGAACATCAGTCTTGCGGTAGAAAACATCACCTACAAAATAGTTTCTAAGAAGTTTGTGGCTGGACTGCTTTCTTGGATCCTTTATCAAGGACACTGGAAAAGGAACCCGTGCTTTATAGATGATATTTGACAATGACCAATGGTTTTTGCCTCATCCTCTTTAATATTCAACTTCCTTGCTAGGTTACTGGTTTACCCAAAATGGAACAAATTTTACTTGAAATTTAAATTACAGCATAATATTTTAAAGAAATTCGTAATCTAGATAATATTACAAACATTTCTACATTACAATATAGTTAAATTGAATTTATATTTTAATACAGATGGCTCAAATTATAAATCTTTAAAAGTAAACATTTTACAACTACGATGTGCTCTTAAAAGCTTAAAAACATGGATCCATAATAATTTCCAAATATAATTATTTATTTATAGGAAAAGAAAGTAATTCTTTGTTAATAAAAAAAAAAACAGACAAATATAAAAGCAGGTCAAATTCATTAATTAATTGATCTTATATTTGTCTGTTTTTTCCTTAATATCATAATTAGAAATTTATTCTTTACCATTTTTAACAGTATAAAAACGCTTGATTTATCTAAACATTTAAATTTATCCTTACAATAGCCAACCTCAATGAAAGTAGAAACTTAAGTATTGGAATCCCCAGAGGTCCTGGGTTCGAATCCCGGTCAGGCATGGCGTTTTTCACACACACTACAAAACATTCATCTCATCCTCTGCGGAATGAATTGCTTGAGTGCGGAACCGGAGTTAAAACAAACCAAAAAAAAGAATTGGAATATTTATGTATTCCAATACTTAAGTTTCATGTGTATTTATGTACTGACTCAATTTGTTTCACAAATTCTTCAACTTAACAACAGTCAAACAGCAAAACAGAATGTTCATTTGAGGAACCCTGGTTTTATATCACAAATAGCATGCAGAATATATATATCAGGTAACGATTTAACCGATATTATACGATGCTGCTAATATATTAAGTCAAATTTTGTCTTTCCTTATAAGAAATGTATTTTACAATATTCCGTTTTTGATTAGCATAAAGGTAAAGGTTTTTTTCTATAATATAAAAACTATGAAAAAGTTATACTCGACGTAGATTAAGGTCGACTGGATGAAATAAAGCCAGTGAAGAAGAAATACAAAGAGTATAATTTAAAGAGAAAGAATATGTGTTTGTAAAAGATTTTCGTGAAAGGTAGTATAAAAATAATTGAAAAATAAAAAAGAATAAACCACAGAATACAAGCTTTATTAAGTGAGCTGTGAGGACTTGAGAATGAATGGGAAGTAGCAGAAAAAAATTATCAATATTAATAATAAAGTAAACGACATCATCATTATCTAATGACGAAATTAATCAAGATTATCTGGAGCCGACCAAACGAACATATTTAAAAAAAGAAAGAAATAAGGTATTTTGTATATCTTAATAAAGAAGATCATAAAGAAATTAAGTAAAAAGTACAAAATTGAGATGAGGCTGAAAAAGAATATTAAACCTTTAATCCTAGTAAATATCAATGTGGTCATGATACACGGCTTTTTTCTTCTTAAAAAATATTTTAATTTGAATTCAATTTTATTTTAAAGTTATCATAACTAGGTTTCATTTATCATATGACGTTTTATTATCATTCCTGAGAGAGTATTATTAACAGGTTTCTAACGATTAAAATCCATTGATTAACGCAAACACTAAAATTACAATAAAAATGTAATACTTTTACTACAGTTGAAATACAATTGCTAGCTGATTGATGAGTTTATAATAATTAATCCAACCAACGAGTGAACGAAGTTATGCAAAGCCAACAAGATCTTCAGTAACCCAAAGCCGATCAATACCTCTACTGATTACAATTATCCGTCATAGTAAAAAAAGCAAACAGTAATATCAGTTACACGATTACTACATCATTCAATATTACTGAAAAAAAAAATTTGATTTTGCGTAACAACACCGGTGAAACTACCTACAGGAGTGGTCATTCATGACTACGAGATAAATTGTCACAGTAAAAAGACGGTCGGTCAAATGTCTGAAGCGAAAATCTGAATTATTAAATTAATCACAAAACCTTGCGTTATTATTATTTTTATATCTCTTTTCTGAACATGGAAAGGATATAATTATATTGATGTATTAATAAGTATGAATTTAGAGGTCTGTGTCTACTAAATAAGTAATAAGGTTCCAGATTGTCCGATTTGTATTGCTACAAGATGAGAGAGAGATCTTGAAAAAAGATCTATTGGTAGAGCCGTCCCCGCTAAAACAAACACCCGGAGTGGAGTAACTGCAACAGGTTCTCATACCCGTATTACATTTCTATTAGCCATTTATACAAAATCGACACAATAATTATGGGAAGGAAAGACCAATGTTTAAAAAAAAGAAAAGAGATTAATGAAGAAGGATGAAAACTCATTTGTAATAATGAAAAAGAAAATAATCAACAATAATAATTGAATTTTGTATAGTTTTTAATTTTATCTTAGTTATCAAAACTTAATCCATAACAATGTTAATTGTTTATACATATGAAATGGTTTTTACATAACATAAATATTTCAAAACTGAAGTTAAAAATTTAAATAACCGTTTTGTATTCATCACTTTTTCAAACTACATATAAAAAAACTAAGAATGAGAAATAATTTTTCATCGTGAAAAAATAAATGTCCTGTAGGATATCCTTTGTCAATACAAATAAAAACACGTCTTCTCATACCCTGTTTGGTTTAAGAGAATAATCAAAAAAACAAAAACGATATATATGTACGATATCCCATCGAATTTATTTTATTCGTTGAGTCGAGTCAAAATGCGGCAACTGATGTAACGTTTTCGATGGATGTGTGTGAGGGTGATTTTGTTGGGGAAAGTTCAAAAGAGGGCGCCTGCATGTGACAATATGATTGTTACATTACTCTGTCGGATACGTCTTTCTAACCGCTGTTACATTAAGCGTAACATTCTCGACTAACATAAAAACTTCAACCAGAATTCTGATAGAATATAATAAGTACACTCCACTTTTAACACTCGATATAATATAAAAGAAAAATAAATCGTTTTATCGAGCGTTATTACTTTCTAAATTAACTGTACAATTATACTTTAATTTTCTATACTGAAATTTGGTATTACATTCCAAAAAAAAAAAAAAAATGGCCATTAATGTCAATGACTAACTTGGATATCAATGTTTATAAATAAACTATAAATTTAAAAAATCTGATCTGGACAGCACATGACTTCTTAGGACGTCTATTAAATTACATATATACATTTTTTACTGCAGTTTATTTAAACTTGTTTATTTGAAAGTGAGATGCGATCCTCTAATTCATTAATAATGTGGACAGTTACACAATTGCATTGTGGTGGAGACCACATTGCATCATATTTTTTTGTGGTCTCCGTATCAGCATTTTATATTAGTTTATATATTAATTTTGTTTCACTTCACCAAAGTAGTTACGTAATGTAAGTGAAAACCTGTCGGATCCGTAACCATGGAGACATCGGTTCGAATTCGACTTCATATACATATACTTTCTTAACCTTTTTTTTTTTTTTTTAATTTAAATATAAATATATTAATTAATTAATAAATTATTAACCTCTATAAAAATATTTAAATTAAAATAAAAAGTACATAAAATTTTATTTCAGTAATAACTTGTGATTTATTTTCATATATTTTTATTATTGAATTATTTAAAGTATAACATTTTTTATGATAAGAGGTTAATAATTATTAATAAATCGATATATTTAAATTTAAAAAAAAAAAGCTAAAAAAGTATATGTATATTAAGTCGGATTGGAATCGATGTGCCTTCACTTTGTAAGATCAAAATATTTCATTAATTAAAATTTCAATTGGTTATAAATTTGGAACCAATGAAAATAAGAACCACTTTATCGTTTAAAAGCTCTCAATGAGGGCTTACACTTAAGAAAAAGTCTAAAATCCAAATATTTTGGATTTTGGGCTTTTTGGACACTTTTAGTCCAGCCGTTTGCAATCAAAATGGGAGGTGCACTAGAGGGGGTAACTAGATGTTACAACAATCCTAAATCCAAAATTTCAACATCTTACGGCTAATCCTTTTTCAGTTATGCGAGATACATACGTACGTACATACATACATATATACGTACAGACGTCACGCCGAAACTAGTCAAAATGAATTCACAAATGATCAAAATGGATATTTCCGTTGAAATCTACAAAAACCGAAATTTTTCGCGATCACAATACTTCCTTTACTACATACAAGGAGGTAAAAAATGCCATAAATTATTCTTTTTACTTCCTTGTACTAAGTGAAGGAAGTACTGTGATCGCGAAATATTTCGGTTTTCAGATTTAATCGGAAATATCAATCTTGACCATCTCTGAATTCATTTTGACTAGTTTCGGCGTGATTCTGTACGTACGTATGTATATTATGTACATACGTACGTATGTCTCACGTAACTCAAAAACGATTAGCCGTAATATGTTGAAATTTTGGATATAGAACTGTTGTAACCTATAGTTACGCAACTCTCCTTTTGATTGCAATTGATTGATCCAAAAGTGTTAAAAAAAAAAATCAAAATAATTATATTTTGGAATTTTTCTTAACTGCAGTAATAAGCTCTCATTGAGAGCTTTTCAACGATATATCATGCGTAAGTGGTACTTATTTTCATTGGTTCCAGAGTTAGGGCCAAATGAAATTTTAATTAATGAAATATTTGGATCTTAGGGAAAGATACACCGGTTCGAATCAAACTTATCTCCTTTTTTTAACTTTTTTTTTAATTATATTGTTTTTTAAATATATTGTATTTTTAATAATTATTAACCTCTGACTAAAAAAAATGTTTACGATAAACAATAATTTAATAATAACAACTAAAAAAAAAAAATATGAAAAAATATCAGAAATTATTGATAAAATAAAGTTTTATGTACTTCTCATTTTAAAATGATGTGCATATGTAATTTAATAGGCGTACAACGAAGTCATATGGTGCACACATCAGATTTTTTTAGTTTGATTTTAGATTTTTTTTATGGTTTTTACGCATATTGTATGCGTAGACGTATGCTTATGTAGTCTACATGCATATGAATAAAATATACATAATATAAATATATATTTAAATATACACACATTTATAAATAAAAATAAAGTTCGTTCTCTAAATTTCTCCTGGTTGAAAATTTCTACCTGTTAAAACTCTTCTGAAATACAAAATACCTTTACAGATACAAATCCTGGGTTTATTTCTATAGTTCCCTATATTTTATATTATGTATAACTTTAATAACCATACTTTTCTTAAAAATTATTTTTAACAGCCGGCAAGGTATTGGATGGCTTTATCGGGTACACTGATCAAGTTTAAAATACCTTGCTTTTTTACTGATTATGATGATTACGAAAATAAGATTTAAGCATCAAAATACCTTAATTTGAATAAAAACATTTTGATTTTAGAAGCTTCCTTATTCTGTAGGGACAATTAACAAAAGATTTATTTAAAAAGAAGTGTTTCCTGGCAAAAAAAAATGGTTAAAAAGAAAACTGTTTAAAAATATTGAAAAAATAAAAAATAACTTTTATGAAACTAACGAAAAAAAATGATTCTCATTTTGCGTTCGGATTATAATATAGGTGCTTTCTTTTACCGTTTAGCCTCCGGAACCACCTAATTTATTACTACAGAGAAGAATGAGGATGATATGTATGAATGTAAGTTAAGTGTAGTCTTGTACAGTCTCAGGTCGACCAAGATATATGTTTAATTGAAACCCAACCAACAAAGAACACCGGTATTCACGATCTAGTATTCAAATTCGTATTAATGAAACTGCCTTTTCTAGGATTTTATAATATAGGAACTAATGCTACTTTAATTTTGTAGACTTTTAACTGATAATGAAAAATACAGAAAAAAAGTTGTGAACGAAAAAGTTTCGATTTTCAGATTTCAACGGAAATATTCATTTTGACAATCCCTGAATCCATTTTGAATAGTTTCGGCGTGACGTCTGTACGTACGTATGTATCTCGCATAACTCAAAAATGATTAGCCGTAGAATGATGAAATCTTACCTCTTAAAGGGGAAGGCCCATCGGCGAAATTCCGACTTGTTTTTACTTTTTAAATTCCATGTTTTTTTTAAAATTTAAATGTAACAATTCAATAAAAATAAAAAAAATATGAAAAAATATATGTAATAAAAAATGTAAATATATATAAAATAAACGTAATTTAATAGGCGTACAAGGAAATCATGTGTGTCCACGTCACATTTTTTGATCTAAATGAACTAGTTGGACTGTAAAACGTAAAAATATAATAAACCCGTTACTCCATTTCTGACACGATTAACAAACGTTTCTATAAGCGATGTATATTCGTTGGGAAAGTAAAGTAATCTAGTTTTTCTTTTGTATTTTTTTCAGACTATAAACTCTATTACCTGAAATTTTAATTGTACAGTGTTTTATTTTTCCTGAACCTAAGTTTTCTAACTGGGATGTAACAGTTTCTGAGTTTTTATGCAAAATCACAATCACTAATAATTCAAAATTGTATAATAATTAATTACCAACATCACTTAAATACAGACAACATCTTTAAATAAATCGTTTCTTGGGTACGTTGATGAACTATTAGTACGGCTGTGGTTACAAGGTTAGTGAAAACAATCGAATTAAAAACAACGCAAAACTGAGAGTTACAGACAAAGCAGGATGGATTATGAAGAATATGTTTTACAATTTAGTATTTTTTACATAATAATATCTATAAACAGATGCTTTTTTAATTATTATCTACTAAGAAACATGTCCATTCGTTCGTTCAATGATAATAAATTACAATAAGCACGGTTATTCAAATAAAAAATAATCATACTTTAACAAAATAATTCCCATTAAATTTTTTATTACTCCTTTAAATATTATGTACTAATAAAATACGATAAGCTATAATTAATATAAATTAGGTGATTATTATAATCATCAATTAATTAAGAAGAATCGGATAAAAAATCTCTGCCGGATTAAAATGTTTTTCTTTTGAGCGAGTTAAGACTTCTTCCAACTAAATTTTAGTCACATAATTTGATTTTTTTTTACAACAGGCAAATAAAACCTAAAAAACGAAATGCTGTAATAAAAAAAATTAATCCCAGAATCTTACTTTTCCTGAAATTGAAAAAAATGATAAATTGCAAACTGTATTCCAAAGAAAAGTTTTATATTAAACCCATTTAAAGTACGATATTTTATTGTAAATCATTCACGTATAAATAATGCCAAGGTTAAGGTAGAGTATAATAATTATTTCCTGAAATCTACCTTTTAAAAAAGATCAAGAAGAGTAAAGAGAAGAAATCATTTTACGACGGAACATTGTATTGATAAAAGTTTAACTTTCTTTTCTAAAATAATCCTAATAAAATTTAAGTCTACTTCTTAGCTATAGGATTAAAAGAATATTCTTAAGATCTGTCACTGGAGACAAATGGCTCCTCTTTTGTAACTAATCTTTCTTCCTTCTCATTTCCCTAAGTTCAGTTTAATAATCGAAAACTTCTGTAATTTATTATTGAAACATTTCTTAGTTATTCATTATCTATTTGTAATCCTGTTTTGAAAATTATCTATTGAGAGTTCAGAAAATAATAAATATTTTACACCTGTCATTAATTTAAGAACCTGGAGGATAGCGGTAGAATCGCTGATTTTATTTTTTAATAGGTTCTGAGTTCGAATCCCGATAAGGCTTAGAATTCTTTACAGATTTACCAAATTTATTTTTTATTATTAAAAAAAACTGGATGACTACAATTATCCGTCGGCCTAACCTTACAGATACAACAATTAAATAAGTAAATTAGTTTACTGCTCATGTTAACTGTCTTGGCAAATATTTTTAAAACAAAATTTAATGTAAATAATTTAACATAAATTTACTCGTCGCATTGTGTAATTTCAAACAGTTCAAATAATTTATTTTTTCCAGAAAAGCGACTTTATATATGTCACACTCTCGGAAACAGCATAATCATCTCAAGAATAACAAGCATCATACTTCGAGCTTACTAATAGAAATTAAGATGGTCCGCCGTTGCCTTCATCTCTGAACTGATAAATTTTTTTACCAACTTTTCGAAGAAAACTGGGGTATTACTTTCAGTCGCACGGTAGAATTTCGGGTGAAATTGAATTATTTTTATATTTTGTGGTCGAGTAGTACAAAAAAACCTCTCACGTAAAATGTAATTTCCATATACATAGGACTACGTATAAAATTTGCGGATCGAAAATCTCCAAAACTACTATATCAATTTCACTGAAATGTGCATTTTGAAAATTTGATGAAGACTGGATGATTTGTTCAGTTACCCGACCTGTGGCTCAATTTAATATCGACAACGTACAACATAACCCCAATTTTCAGTTATATTGGCTACGTATCGATGTATTTTTGATATGCGCTTATGCAGTAAGTCACAGTGGTGAGTGCGTTTAAGCTTGATGCTTGTGTGTAGGGCCTACTCGTTATTTAATTATTCAATCAAATTACTGTTACAGTAATTTAATTGAACAGAAGATATATTTTAATATTAAATTTTTACAAAATAAAATACAAAATGTTGGTTTTATTGGGCAAAAATGCGCTAGAATGTTTGTTTTTCTTTTCAATTCCACAAAATTCTTTTAACGAGGTTTTCACTTTTGAATTTAAATTATCCAGTACGATTACCGTAAAACATTTTTTAAAAGAAAGTTTGAAAATGAGACCTAAAACAACAACAATGTTCATTTTACATAACTTTTTTAAATTTTAATGATATTTTATATGTTGTACTTGATAAATGTTTTCAATGGAACGAGTCACGTTTATAAAAGTTTTTTTGCGAAATCTACATCAAACTTAAACATGTAAGCAGATTTATTTTTTCCAACCGTTATTAGAACACTGATAGCTCACCTATAAAACTTAACCTGTAGAAAAAATATTTATTTGATTTGAATTACTACCGATTAGCGATTCTGTGAACTTGAAAATCTCTAGTTCAATTCCTGTTAATGATGGTTACCTTCAGTTTGGTGGAAGCCTTAGCGGGGATACTTTGTTTTTTAAGTTTAATTAACGGCACTAAACAGGATAAGATAAATTATTAAACTAAGTGCATACACAGTGATATAAGGAATATAATTAACAACTTTTTTTTAAATTACTCGCAGACTGCTAACAAAGGATAACGGCATTATAAATAAAATAGAGATGTGGATAACAGTTAAACGTGTTTTAATTATTTTTAGCTAATTATTAACCTAAAAAAGCAACAGTATTTTAAAATTAAGATTATCTCTTCACACAAAAACCAATCGGAGAAAATTGAAAAAAAACGTAAAGATAAGCATACTGTTCGAATAACTAACCGCTTCAATGTAATCCCTCAGTTACGTGTACTCTATTAACTTTGATCGTTCATATTTTGTAAAAAATAACAGTCGATTGTTAAGTTGATGATTAAGTATTAATTTTAATAAGTTACATTGGTCATTACATGTTTATATTTTAGTATGAATTTATATCAAATGAAGATTGCATTGTTGACGAAAGTGTACATCAGGGAATGAGGTGTAAAAATTATGCTGAACGTTAGCTTAATAATAAGAAATTACATATAAAATATCATCTGATAAAATAGGCTAGCTGAATATAGAAATTTATTTACGTTTTCAAAAGTAACGGGAAGATTTATAAATTATTAAGAACAAAAAGAGAATGAGTCTTAACACAAACAGTTATAAAAAAACCAAAGAAAGAATTACACATTTCATAAAAACAACAAATGTTTAAAATTTTATATAATAATTTATGTAAAAACACTATATTAATTACTTGTATATTTATATTATTACTGGTAAGTGTTAAAAGAACTTTAAAAATAACTATCACGAGATCCTTCCATACGTATAGTATAAGTTTTATATATTTTTAACTAACATCCCAAAGAAGAAAAAAATCTGATGTGGATACCACAACTTTCTTGTACGCCTATTAAATTACATTTTTGGTGCACTTCATTTAAACTTATTTCATTTGAAAGTGAGTTACGATCCTGCAATTCTTTAATAAAGTGGTCAGTTACACAATTGCTAAAATATTTATTTATATTAACATTAAATATTTATACAATTATTAATTCAACAATCTTACATGAAATAATCGGATAGAGTAAAAGTCACTTTATTACTCGTATTACTAGATCAATATTATTCCTATCTTCGTGAGTCGCTAATTAACAAAGTTTTCGATTTCTGGTGTGTCGTATAATCAAAGGTTAATAATAATTAAACTACTCCGTTTAGTGAACTCCTGTATACAGGATACAAATATTAATTTCGACTTAAAAGTGTAGAATATTCAGCGTTAATTATTGGATTATTTGGTGAATAATCAAAAATGAAAAAAAAAAAACAATCATACAGAAAAAGGAAGATAATATGAAGAAATATATCTCAAAAAACGAAAAGAAGCTGAATACGAAGGAGAAGAAAATGTTAAGAACAACGGAAGAATAAAAAGATTAAGAGAGGATGATGAATATAAAGAGAGAAATTTGAAAACTAAAGAACGTGTACACAAATTAAGATGAGAAGAATTATATCAAACCAAAGAGCGATTAAATGATCGGCAACAAAAAACAAATAAACAAAATTATTATCAACTGCTTTCCCTTTAATATCCAAATATTTCATTAATTAAAATTTTAATTTTAATTTCGATTGCAATCAAAAAGGAAAGTCTATAACTAGATGTTACAAAAATGCTAAATCCAGAATTTCACCAACCTACGGCTAATCGTTTTTGAGTTATGCGAGATACATATGCACATACAAATATGTACGTACAAACGTCACGCTGAAAGTAGACAAAATGGATGGATTCAGGGATGGTCAAAATGGCTATTTCCGTTGAAATCTGAAGACCGAAATTTTTCGCGATCGCAATACTTCCTTTACTTCGTCAAGGAAGTAAAAAAAAATAAAATAATTACATATTAATGAGGAATATTTATGTTATTACTGTAAGTGTTAGTTAAAAGTTTTATATACTTTTAAGTAACAAGCCAAAAAGAAAAAAGAAATAAAAAAAAAAAATTAGGAAGTTAAAAACAATAAAGTAGTTAAAATTCCAAAAAGACATCCAATATTAATTGAAAGCAGTAAATTAAGAAAAACAAATAATAATAATAATATGAAAAATAAAATAGTATTTGTTTTTAACGGCTAATTTTTTTATACTTTAATTAATTATTGAATTGTTACTCAAGGGAATAAAGAGGTAATTTATTCAGCATTTGAAAAATGCATGTCTAAAATTCCAGTATAGAACTCAAATATTAAACTTACAGAATTAAGTTTCAAGGTTACTTTGCAATGGTTGTTGGGCGTACATTTTATTATTTTTTAAACCGCTGTTTCCACAATTACATTCATTTCTTATTTGCTTCTTAATCATATGTTTATGAGTATTGTGAAAACGACCCCGGCAATTCTTGATAATTATTTTTAGGAGTAAAATTTGCGATATGTATTTTATTTGACTGTGCTCACCGGAGAACGCATGCAATTAGAAACAATGATCGGCAACAGGTCAACATTCAAAATTTGGAGTGATTTCATAAATCATCCGACGTTTCTACAAATCAATCGGCAACGTCATTACTTCAGGTAGTATTATCTTTATTGCAGAAACTTCAAGTGTGTGGTTAAGAGAAATATTTAATTAAAAAGGAGCACTGCACCCAGTTATTCATGGCAAAGGTTAATAGACTTGTTCCGTTGTTGCGAGTATTAAATGGTAATTTCGTTAATGCCTCTTCATTACTGCTACTTCCTATTGGGCAGTGGCTCGCGCATAGGCACTGTGGAACTGGAGCACTCCCAATTTCCACTTGATATTATAATGAGTCCGATTTTCTTTAATTCTTTCTTTATACTTGTACAATATACAATCCTTAAGTTTAATGTCAGTAGCCATAACCCAGTTAATGAAAAAGATACAAAAATCTTTGTATGGAACTGTGTGCTCCACAGTTCCAGGGGCGTGGTGTTTGGCTGTTATGCGCATGCGCACATAAGAAGCCGCATGCGAGGCTGCGAGGGGAAGAGAGCACTGTCGCTCCCGCAGTGACGAACACGGCGTGCTGTTGGAAGGTAGTTTTTTTACTCCTCGTGTGTATGGAACGTTCCTTGTTCGTTCCCTTTTCTAGTTTACTCGGTGGAAGAAATATGAAAATGGTTTAGTTATATTTTCGCTAGTGATCAGAAGATGCCGGAAAGCAAGGGCTCTTTGATTGCCAAATCTGTCCAAAAACACGCTGGAAGGGCGAAAGAGAAGGAAATTAGTAAAAACTAATTACGTATTTGTTTTTATGTATATAGAAATTTAAATTAAGCACCACTGGACGATAATGTTTTTAAGCGGATATTTTATTAAGTTATTATCTTATAATACTAAAAAATATTATCTGCATTGATATTTTATTATTTATTCGGTTAAACCGAATACGTTTTTATGCTCATGGGCTTAAAAACCGTGTACTATATTCTTGAATGTGATGAAGTGTAGAATTAGATTATAATCCTTCTTCCAGCTATTCTATTTGATTCATATTATTTTCGGTACTTTTATTTTACACAAAGCTTTAACCATGGCCTTAAAAAAGCCCATGAATATTTAAAATAAGCCCAAAATATTTTTCTGGAACAGCAACCCCACTAATTTTAGCTACGAGTCGCCACTGCTATTGGGTATGAATTTCAGGTATACTTTTTTATGAAATTAGTTACGAGAAGCGCAATTGAGATAAGGTTTGAGTTGTCAACTATTTGAGTTATAGTAAGTAAGAGTTGGCAAATTTACCTGTTTTAAACCAAGAATAGTGGAAAAAATTACGTTCCCTTCGATTTTCCAAAAGTCACACTGTTCTCTACAATTATTTATAGCTACAAAGCATTTCGAAGTTTTAACTTATACGTGAAATTCTTGTATGCATGATATTTTAGAACAAGCGGTTTTGTTTATCGGAAGATAAATAATGATTTAGTAACTAAGAATTATATTAAATTTTATTTATTTTGTTCCATAAATTAAATGCTTTTGTGAATAACGAAACACATTTATTACACGGGAGATTGAAAAATAACTTAATGCGGTTCTTACTAAACATAAAGGTGAGCTATAATCCAGCACTGTATTTCATATGGCTCGAAGGCAAAAATCCTTAGTTTGCTTTACTCGCAGTTCGTCAGAACTGTGCCTCTTTTAACAAGGCTTCTTTTTAAAGAAGCATTTTCTCTATGTGTGTTACAAGCTTTTTTGAAATACATTATCAAATAGATTGAAAATCAAGTATATTAAAATTCAAAAAATAACATATTGCTAATAACATACACGAGTATTCTCGTAGCAGTGAAAACTGTCATGTGTCTTTATTAAAGAAGCACAACAAAATAAAATTGGTAGTATCAAACGTAGTGAAATATTAAAATAAAAATGTTTATCATTTTTCTTGTGCTTCTGTGACCTACAATTAATATAACGGCTATTTCAGAAAGAACGAAATCTTTAGAAGGTGATTTTATAACATCTGCTCGTAAATTTTTTTATTCTATCAGTCAGATGACAGCATTATTTTCAAGGTTACCTTCAGTTAGCAGATGAAAGGACTTCTTTCTCCGTAATGTCATTTCCAGATACCGGATTATATGCATTTGCAAATTTGCATATGCATTTGCATATAAAGCCCATTCTCACCGGATATTGCATATTTTCCTTAAAATCTAGTGATGATGCATATTTTTGCTTTACTTACAATATTTTTCGGTAGGAGTACCTAGTTAATAAATGAAATCTTACGTTGTAGCCGGCCATACCTATTAGTTGCACACCGTTCTTGCGTTGCGCACGCCTACTGTAGCACTCCCACTACGCAATTAAATTACGCATGTCATTGTTGACGCGCTCAATGCATCGGTTAAGTTTTTTATTTATTTGTGCGAAGTTTAATGTGTACCATGTCTCCCGAAAAAAAAAGTGTCTTTCACGTGGGTAACTGACTATCCTGAAACATTTACATACGATGGAAACGATTTATATTTTTAGTTTGCGAGAAAAATATTTCGTGCACCAAAAAGTTTCAAATAGACCAGCATGTCGAGACAAGTCGTCATATCGCAGGATTGCAAAATAAAGGCCCACGACAAGAACTTATAACAGTGGCAACTAGCAGTGATTTCACTTCCAAAGGTAAACAACAAACCACTTTAGATTTATGTGAAGCACAGCTTACAAGTAATATTCCTCTTTACAAACTTACAAATCCTACCTTTTCTGCGAAAATATTTCTTGAATCAAAATATACCAGATGAATCAGTATCGCCTAAAAACTACATACCAACAATCTGCCTGCATGTTCTGGAAAAAAATACGCGTCGAACTCAAGGATAGCATTATTTGAATTTCAGCTGACAAAACTACGACAGTTGTGGCCGTTACATTGCAAATTTAATTGTCGGTGCATTAAAACTAGAGCCTCTTCCTATTTGGTGGCACGCAAAGACCTTGACAAACCATTCTACAATCGCCAGGTTTGTAAATAAGGGTGTTAAAAAATTATTTTCTGAATCTTCAGAAAATGAAAGGGTGTTTATATTTCTCTTAGATGCTGCTCCCTATATGATCAACGCAGACAAAGCTCTCATAGTATTTTATCCCAATTTGAATCATATGACATTCTTTGGTCACGGAGTACGTCGACTCGCTAAAGAAGTACGGTCCATGTTTGGGAATGTAAATAAAATTATTTAATTTACAAAGAAAGTGTTTTTTAAGGCACCTGCTCGCAATAAGGCCTATAAAGAAAAATTGCCAAATGTGCCTTTACCTTCCGAACCAGTGGTAACTCGGTGGGAAACGTGAATTGAAGCGCATTGTTTTACGATGAACATTTCGAGTGCATCAAAGGTGTAGTAAACGACTTCGATAGTGCATAGGCTATGGCACTTTATCAGTCTAAGGAAGCATTTAACGATTCTAGTATAAAAAAATATATAGCTGTATTGGCACTCATTTTTTCCATATACCTGCACGTATTAAAAAGCTTGAAACTCAAGGTTTGCGTTGACTGAATCTATTCAGTTAATGAATGAAATCCGTCAAATGAACTCCGTATTGCCATAGGTTTCCCGTGAAAACTTAAAGAAAAATTTGAAAACATTTTGATTTTGGCTTTGAACCTTTGTGCAAATTGATAGTTTTATTAACAGGACGGGTGAATTTTTGCCAGAAACAATAAATGCTAACATAGCACCCAAATTCAGATATCGCTCATTTACTTCATTGGATGTGAAACGATCATTTTCCACTTATAAAAATATTTTGAATGATCGAAGGCACAATATTACTACCGAACATTTGGAATAGTCCCTGGTTATTTACGTTTACAAAAGTAACAAAATATTAAATAATTGCTAATTATCGAATTTATCGATACGTGTTCAACTACTTACTAATTGTATGCTGAATTTGAAATATAAAAAAAAAAATTATTATTTTTTTATTATTTAAAGTTACATATTTTGACACTTTTCATGCATATTTTAAGCATTTTTCATGCTTATTTCAAGCATTTATGTTGCCTATAATCCGGTCTCTAGTCATTTCACTAATTGAACAAGCTTTTTCTACTTTATCGGTAGATTACGTATAGCCTGCATAAATACAGGCATATTACTGATTAATAAATAGTATTTATATTAAATGAAAATTATTTTACCGCACCAGACAGATTCTGAAATGATTCTAAAAAATAAAACTGTTTAATCTGAAAATAATTATGTAAGGTCAACTTACATAGTTTAACGTACGTTTGTATACTTTCTTAAATATAATATTAAATTTGGGTATCTTTTAATTCCAATTTAGTAGGAATACATAGATAACTATACTTAAAAATAGAATATATACTGAAGGTTAGGATTTAATACCAAAAATAATCTCTTTTAAACAGTCTGAAGGCATATTTATTCATAATTTATATTACATTATAGGTTTTGAGTAAGAAGCTATTAATTCATTTTTCCTAATTTTCATTAACAAAAATTAATTCCTTAGTTGCCAGTAGAACTTTACTTACTACACTACGATAAAATAATATATATACTTCAAGTCCGACTGAGTCTTTAAATTTACTAATAGATTCAAATATTAATTATTTCTGTATTGCGCGGTTTTGATCATTTTGTGCAAATAATTTAACAATGCTATCAGCGTTTAATTAATAGTATACTTCCATAAGGATAAAAACCCGTTTTAAGTTTTGCTTTAAAAAGTGCCAGGTTTTTAACATGAACTTAAAAAATCTGATGTAGACATCACATGAATTTCTTATAAGCCTATTAAATTACATATACACATTTTTTGCTGCACTTCATTTAAACTTATTTCATTTGAAAGCGAGATAAGATCTTTCAATTCTTTAATAAAGCGGACAGTTACACAATTGCTGAAAGATTAAATTTTATTAACATCAGATAAGTATTTATACAATTATTAATTCAATAATCTTACATGAAATCACTTTATTACTCGTATCTTCGTGAGTTGCTGATTAAAAAAACCTTTAAGATTTCTGGTGTGTCATAGAAATAAAAGTTAATAATGAATAAACTATTGCGTTTAGTGAACTCCTGCATACTGGTTACAAATGTTAATTTCGATCATACTTTGTAAAATATTCAGTTTTTATTATTAGATTATTTGGTGAATAATCAAAAATGAAAAAAGAAACAATCACTCAGGAAAAAGAAACACAACATGAAAAAATATATTTAAAAAAAAAATGACAAGAAAATGAATATGAAGAAGAAGAAAAAGTTAAGAGCAAAGGAAGAACAAAAAAATTAAAAGAATACGATAAAAATAAAGAGGAAGAAAATGTTAAAACTTAAGAAAAAAATGAACAGGAAGAAAAAGTTGCAAACAAAGAAAGAATAAAAACATTAAGAGAAGATGATAAATATAACGAGGAAGTAAATTTTAAAACCAAAAAAAAAAAAAATAAGAGGATTAAGAGAAGATGATGAATATAAAGAATCTAAAAATTTTTTTAAATGTTAAAAAAAAGGAGATAAAGTCTGGTTCGAACTGATGTGCCTTCCCTTGTAAAATCCAAATAATAACTAATTTAAATTTTATTTGGCTATAACTCTGGAACCAATGAAAATAAGTACCACTTATGAAATATCGTTGAAAAGCACTCAAAAATACCATAAATTCTTCTTTTTACATTCTTGTACAAAGTAAAGGAAGTACTGTGGTCGCGAAAAATTTCCGTTTCCAAATTTCAACGGAAATATCCATTTTGACCATCCCTGAATCCATTTTGACTAGTTACGGTGTGACGTCTGTACGTATGTATCTCGTATAACTCAAAAAAGATTACCCGTAGGATATTGAAATTTTGGATTTTGAACTGTTGTAACATCTAGTTGTGCACTAAGAACATTTTTGATGATTGCAATCAATTGGACCAAAAGTGTCCAAAAACCACAAATTCCAAAAGAATTTGGATTTCGGCTTTTTCTTAACTGCAGTAATAACCCCTCATTGAAAACTTTTAAACGATATATAATAAGGGATACTTATTTTCATTGGTTCCAGAGTTATAGCCAAATGAAATTCCAATCACTGAAATATTTGGATCTTATAAGAAGAAGGCACATCGGTTCGAATCAGTCCTAATCTCCTTTTGTTTAACTTCCTTTTTGTAATTCAAATATAGTGATTTATTAATTATTTTTATTAACCTCCGATTGTAAAAAAAGTTTTACCATAAATAATAATTCAATAATAACAATCAAAAAAAAATCTGATGTGGACATCACATGACTTCCTTGAACGGCTACTAAATTACATAGACACATTTTTTTTTTTAAATGAAAAGTACATAACATTTTATTTCAACTAATAACTTCCGATATTTTATTTCATTTTTTGTTGTTGGTATTATTGAATTATTATTCATCATAAACCATTTTTTACAATGAGAGGTTAATCATTATTAATAAAACGATACATTTAAATTTAAAAAAAAGTAAAAAAACGGAGATGAAGTTTAATTCGAACCGATATGCCTTCCCCTTGTAAGATCCCAATAATTCATTAATTAAAATTTCATTTCGCTATAACTCTGGAATCAATCAAAATAAGTACCACTTATGATACTTATGATATATCGTTGACGAGCTGTCAATAAGGACTTATTACTGCAGTTAAGAAAAAGTCCAAAATCCAAATATTTTTGATTCTGGGCTTTTTTGGATTTTTTTTTCAAGTCGATTGCAATCAAAAGAAGAGGTGCACAACTAGATGTTACAATAGTCCTAAATCCAAACTTTCAACGTTCTACGGCTAATCAATCGTTTTTGAGTTATGCGAGATATATACGTACAGACGTCAGCCGAAACTTGTAAAAATGGATATTTCTGTTGAAATCTGATAACCAAACTTTGTCGCAACCACAATACTTCCTTTACTTCATACAAGAAAATAAAAATTATGAAAAAATATCGAAGTTATTAATGAAATAAAATTTTATGTACTTTTCATTTTAAAAAATGTGTATATTGAATTTAATTGGCTTTTTTGAACATGGCACCGTTTGGTATAATAACTGTTATATATAATTTTAAAAAACCGCTTACAAAAGTCCTGTTTAATTTCCTCGAGAGTTTTCTGCTATTCTGCCATCTTCAAGAGGAATATAATTATGAATAAAATTATAAAACTACCATCATTGAATTATATATATAAAAATTAATCATTTTGTTATTCGACAAAAATTAAAGTTTAAGTCTAAGTGACTACGTCCATTTTGTAATAGTTTCTCAATTGTTATATCATTCCTCTCGAAGATGGCAGAATAGCCAAATGCGCTCAAGGAAATAACACTGGAATTTGGTAAGATATTTTTTTAAATTATATATAATAATTTAATAGGCGTATAAGGAAGTCATGTGGTGGTGTCCACTCATATTTATTTTATATAAATTACCATATAATAAGTGTGCTGCTTCTACTGAGCACTTATGTTGACTTCACGATCATTTTTTAAAAGCTTTTATTTAACTCGCTTTAAGAATAATCAAATCTTGCAACTGCTATATCTTTTGATCTATCGTATGAAAATCAATGAAATTTGGTACACGTATGTAACTTCGATAACAATACAGCATTACGGTGTCAGAATTTGATATGACCCACCCCCACGCCCTCACGCGCTACCACTACGCTAAATTCATGCATTTAGTTGAACCTCTTCATTTATCATAAACTATCGTATGAAAATGATTGAAATTTGTTACACGTATTTAACTTCAATGTGTAAAAGTAAGTATTTTTACTTTTTTTTTAGTTTTTATTTTTAGTCTTTAAAAAAATATAAAAAAATTACAAAAATATATTTGATTACGTATAAAAAATTATTTTTAAAAAAAGCTTTTATTTAACTAATATTAATATTAACATTAATAAAAGAAGTAAACAAATTAGAAAACCCCTCTAAAAAGTAAAAAATAAGAATTAAATCAAATTGAGAATTTTAAACAAAAAAAAAAATAATATATTAACAAATATAAAAATGCAATGAAAAATTTTTAAATTTAATGTATTAATAAATATATATGCTGCATACAATGATAAAAGGTTGTAGGTGACATGAAATGAGAAACGTCACTACTAAAGCCGGTAAAGCCATTAAGAATAATAATCCTACTATGCCAGGCATATTTGGAAGTGTGAGAAATGAATTCGCATTCCTTCTACACTGTGGTCCTGAGGGGATTTGGTGAGATCGGTTACGAGCTCACACACTTCCTGACGGGCCACGGTTGTTTTCGCCAATATCTCCACAAGTTCAAGAGAGTCGTTGATAATGCGTGTTCAATGAACACGTTGTGTTCCACCCTTGAGACATAATTACAGACAGCTAGGTCCTCTCACACCAGAGAATATAATAGAGAAGATGCTTTCCAACGAGAAAACATGGGATTCCATCTCTCGTAGGTCACCCTATTATTAGGAGTAAGGAGTCAGATGCGAGGACAGAATAGCCTGAGAAAGTCTTAAATATTCCAGCTGCTCGGTAAAAAAATAGACCGGTGAGCCAGGGGGGAGATGGACAACCTCCTGAGGAGCCGTAGTTCGTTCGCGCTTGCGTGGATGGGCTACGGTGATGAAGTACGAGGACTCTCGAATCCCTGAGGCTGAAGTCACCCCCGGGGCTGAGAGTGCTTCATTGTGGCCCGGCTCCGGTGGGGAGAAATGGTGAGATAGGAGTTTTAATCGGTAGGGTGCAGGTATACATACGCTCTTAACAACATCTAGCGGAACCTCCGACAACTAATCGATAACAAAAAAAAGAAGTTTCATTGTTGAGATCTAGTAATAACAGTTCTCCTGTTTCTGCTAGTGCTTTGAACAGTTCAACTGGTATTTCATCGCATCCCTCAGGGTTTCCTTTTCTCATCAAACAAGGCAGTGGAAAAATACGGTTTACGAATTATGAAATGAAAGAGGACTGGTTAGATTTTACATGGATAAAGAATTAGTGTTGGGAAACACCTTGCTTGAAAATCATCAAAGAAGAAGATATACGCGGGTATCACGAACGAACAGAGAAAACTATCAAATTGATTATATTATGGTAAAACAATGATTTAGAAATTGTTTAAAGAATGCTAAGGCTTACCCGGTTACATATGAGATCACAATCTAGCTGTGACAAAAGTGAACATTAGGCTTATAAACTTGGGAGTGGCATAAGAAAAGATTACTGTGAGAGAATATAATGAGAAATATTACTTTTGCAACTGATTAAAGGTAATAAATTCGATACTATTTAATTGAATCTACTAATTAAAACTTTTGATAGAAATTAACTCTCAAAGGTTTAAACAAATTTGTAATTTTTATAAGTATTTTGTGAGTGGAATTCAGTTATGTTGAACTTTCCATGCTGTGGTGTAAGGAACTTCGTAGTGTTCAAACAGACTTCCCCACTACGAAGTTAGTTTTCACAATAAGACAATCTCAGAATTCCATAGCCCCTCAGAATAGCATTATTGTTCGTAAAATCTTTCATTCAAATTATTTAGACTTTGACTTGATGAGCTACCCCTCCTACTCGTTACATCTCCAAATCCCCAAATTTTTTTAATGTTTTAGTAAAAAATTCTGATAATATTTACGGTTTTAGTACATTTTTTTAATTCGTGATTCAATTTGGTCTTTTTACTGAATTTTCCTTAATGAATTTTTATTTTTCATCTTTTGTTCCTTTTTTTCAAAAGACGAACTTTGTACAAATTTTTTCACTTGATCTCTCTCTCTCTCTTTCTCTTTTTTAAGAGGCGCTTTTTTTATCCAAATATCCACTTGATCTTTCCTTCTTTTAATAATAAAAGAGGAGTTTTATCAAAACTATCCAACTTATATTTCGTATACTTTTACAAGAGATGCTCTTTGCGAAATTTTTTCCTACCTATTCTAAGCGAGACAGTAATGAGATTTACAAAATAACCAAAAAGTAACGTTTTTATGACATATAGCAAGGTAGAATTATAATTAAGAAAAATTTACAATTTTATTAGAAATTATAAGCGTGACTTAATGTACAAAATGAATATTATATACACACGCTACACAAGTCATTCATCTCATCCTCTCAAGCAGTACCAAATAGTGATCCCAGAAGTTAAACAAACAAACAAACAAACAAAGAAAATTAATTATTTATGTTTTTTGTTTTGCTACAATAAATTTTTTTTATAATTTCTTTTTTAAAAGTTTACGTATAATTAGTTGAAGACTACAAGTAAAAATATATTACAACGGCTGGATGTGTGAAAAAAATTATTTCAGAAATAGAATTTAATTTTCTTTTAATTTATATTTTATAATTTTTAATTTATTTCATATTTCACCTTTTACATAAAATTTATTCACTTTAAATACCTAGAACACACTTTTTAAATAATTGTAAACTTCTTTTAAGGTAGATTTTTCCTTTTAAACCCACCGGGTTGATGTAGAGGTAAACGCGTCTACCCAAATCAGCTTAATTGGGAAGTCGAGAGTTCCAGCGTTCAAGTCCTAGTATTTTTAAACAGATTTGAATACTATATCGTGAATATCGGTGTCCTTGAGTTTCCAGTTAACACATCTCAGGAACGGTCTGATTATACAGATTACAGATAAAGACTGTACAAAATTATCTGAAGTATTATCTGAACGGTAATTCCCGGAGGCTAAACAGAAAAAAGAAATATTTTTTCCTTTAATTACATTCTTCATCAATTGTCTTTATCGGTAATTTAAAATATAAAAGATTTTACACTTCTTTCTTACCTGATGAATTAATTCAACTACAGAAGCTTGCGAAGTTTGTACATGAGAATATGGAAATGGAATTTATTTTAAACTAAATATTTTATTAGGTATTCTTTTTTTATTTATTTTCCCCTAAATCAACTTTTATTTCTTTGCACTACAGAGTAACAATTAGGAATGAAATAATAACATTTCAGATTAACATTTTCAGTTGACATTCTACCTGAAATCCTTCTGCGTATTAAAAATATTTCTGTGTGAGGAACGTGAGTTCTAATAAAAAATCCTAAATCAGCTTTTCTATGTTACGATATTGTGTACAAGAAACATGCTAAATTTTTAAATGTTAAAAAAATTACTTTAAATTCGCCACTTATATATGATTTATCAGACGGAAATAACTATTAGCTCGTACATTAGCGTAATATTAGGCCTACGTTTTTAACGGAAATTAAACTGAAAATCCAAACTGTTATATCAAAATTCCGTATTCCATAAAGAGGGGTATAGTCATACTACATATTTACTTTGTATAATAATATGTACGTACATATACTATTTATAACTCAACAAGTTTTACACGACTTATTTTGATTCTAAATACAAATCAAAATGTATTTACTCTGAATTATACATAGAAACTCATAAATTTCAATTCTACTCAAACATTTACGTCCAAATTACCTCAGTATTTATCTAATTATAACTTTACAAGCAAATAATTACTAAGAGAATAACAGTGAATCACATTCTGTAGAGAACTCAGGAAATAATCATAAATTACGTAACGTGACCTACCATCATCCTATACTTCACAACGTATTAGTAAAAGAGAGAAAACTAAATCGCAGGATTAAATTCAAAAGTTTACATTTTGTCGCTGTCGTACATTTTAAAACGATTTTAATGAACATCGAAACTTTACTTTTGAAACTTGAATAATCAAAATCTAAAACGTCTGATTTGTTAAACCGAAAGTAGTTTAATGATATATCAACATAACATGTTACCTTTCTAGCATTATTTACTTATTTGTACAAACATTTAGGAAATAATTATAATTTTGGAAAAGCAATTATATTATTTCAAACAAATGTAGAAGAATACACCGTATTAGTATACGAATCTATTATAAGTTAATTCCCTAAATGAAGAATAGCTCAATTAAAAAGATTTATAAATATAAAATAAGAAAACAATTAATTTCTAAATACTTGGATACGGTAGGGTCGTTTTTATTATTCCCCGCTAAAAAAAAAACCTTTCTTATCTTTTCAATTGTTATTGTAATTAATTTATTAATTAAATTCTCATTTCTCAAGATTAAAATCTATTCATTCACTAGCTAAATTTATTTTATATTAACTTCTATGTGCGGAGGGCGTGCCTATGGCATGCCTAAGCCCTCCGGGCGGGTTGTCCCGGCAAGCGGAATGAGACTATTAGGTGTCCAAAATTGATTACCTCTTGTGTAAAAATGTTTTTTTTTTTTTTTAATAATTAAAATTGATATAACGAAAGTGAGATTAGAAACTGATAACGATTCGGCATTTTCTGCTACTGATCGGTACATTCCGGTGCCTAATTTTTGGCTATAGTTCATTATTTTATGAAGAAAAATTTTTATAAATAAAAATATATATTATTAATATATATATATATATATATATATATATTTCCCATACGTATCGATATATAATAATATAACAAGTATACACCCGACCACCACGAGACATGTACAACGAAACGGAATTTTTCATTAGTGATCGGTACATTCCGGTTCTATGCTAAGGGTTCAGACACAGAGACGCATATACAAATGCCCTTTAGTTAAGGTAGGATAACTTAGTAATAATTATATACTTATCTATTTATAAAATCACAATATTGTTTTAATTTACATTCGCGTGGCCACATTGTTTCCACCTTATCTAAAATTTTACGAAATATGTCATCATTATTTATATTACATGACCACATTTAGAAATTTGTATGATTTCGGACAATCATTAGAAAATGAGTAATTTATATTGATATTAAATTATAATAATAATCTATAAAAATAAATGCTTATACAACAAACCAATAAATAAAACAAATTAAATGAATTTTGTCTCTTACTCGATTATTACGCGCTCAAGGTGTGGCGAAGCCGCATTATTGAAAACCCCTGATATTATATGTGAATTATGCCTTACATTTAGAAGATATTTCTATCGCTAATTAATATTGGGTATTTGGACAATCTTTAGCAATTTTTACATCTAACTAACTAAGATTTCACAATATCGTTAAAATATAAAGTATAATTTTATTTTATTTCTTAGGTTACTGTAAATAATATTAACACTTTTATTTCATTACGCGTGTGTTTTTGTTAAATAAATTAAAATATTAACGCAAAAAATGTATCCTGTTTTCGCTATTTTTTTAAACGTAACTAAATTTTTACCCCCTTATAAAATAGAACAATTCATTTCATCCCGGTAAAAAAAATAAAAAGTTAAAATTAATATCACATAATACATTACAGTTATATACTCCTGCATCATGTAAAATGAAACGCAGAATATGACAAGATATTAATCTACATTAAGATAATAGGCTATTAGGTAACATTACCTGAAATGAAATTACATGTACCTTTAATCATTGACCTCTAATGATATCACCATTAAAAGATCAAAATAATTTTAAAAATATTGTTGTTAATCTTTTATATATATATACGATCGTATACTCGTATATAAATGAATGTTTGTTTGCTTGTTTGTCTGTTTGCCCCGTATGCGTTTCTTCTATACCATTCAACCGATTTCGATGAAACTTTGGTAGGTTGTTGTGCGCACGCCCGCGAAGGTTTCTGAATTAGGTTAGTCCCGCTAGGTGGCTCTGGGGTCGAGATATTTGGACAAATTGTATTTATGGTCCGATTTGGCTCGTATTCAGAATATATATTAGTTACATGAAAAGAAATATTTTTCCAAAAAATGGACCCGCTAAGTAGCGCTGATTTCGAGATATTTATGAAACAAACAGACTTTCTTCTATCTATCTATCTATCTATATATATATATATATATACATATATACATATAAAAGGCAATTATTGTATATGTGTCCGCTATAGACTAAAAAGCTACTGGGCCGATTTACACGCGGGAAAAAAAGGGAAAAATGGAAAAGCTGAAAAAGCGAAAAAAATAAAGGAAAAAAGGGGAAATACGGAAAAAAAGGAACTTGGGAATAAGGAGGAAGGGAAAAGGAAAAATTGGGTAAATGGGGAAAAGGGAAATTGAAGAGAACAGGAACTGGAAACAGAAAAGATAGAAATGAAAAGGGAAATAGAGCTAAAAGGGAAAATGGAAGTGTGGAGTAGAAAATGGGAAAAGGGGAAAAGAGGTTTGGGGGAAAGAGGAAGCGAAAAAGGATAAAGAGACTATGAGAAAGGTTAAATTTTGTGAAGTTTCATAACGTTCAGTTTTTTAATGTTTTATCATGCTTTCAGTTGTGTTCATTTAATCTATAAATATATATTCAAATCTAGCAATAGCGAAGCATTGTCGGGTCTGCTAGTTACCAAATAAGTAAAGGTTTTACATTAATAACAAAAGAAAATTCGTTGAAACCGTTTCAAAGTGTAACAATCTAATGCTAAATAACTACTCTGCGGTTTGATTTTCATAATATAAGTTGTTAGTTAACATTTCCTTGCAGAAGTTACTTTATACCATGAAACTTACATAACATCTAAAGCATAACAGGCAGAAGAAATCAGGGTTTTTTCTTTAAAAAGTAATTTTGGTCAATATACAGCGCGATGAACCGACAGCACTAAATTAGCTATCAGATTTAGAACAGAACATCACCTAAAATTCAGTAGTGTTGAATATATTAAACTCAATAAAGAGGCAATGGAACTGTGAAAAACCAGTTTGTTTTTCACTTTTCTCGGTATACCTGAGATAACTGTTTTTCTTAACAGTGGTTATGTTATTTTTGAAAGTACCTTTTGTATCGTTATTAACATTCCTTATCGTGTGTGTAAATAGAGAGATAATAGGTTCTTTTATCATAATACTGAATACGAGTATGATTCAAAATCATTAAATTTGATTTTTTGATTAACTGTAAACATCTGGAATTATCAATTCCATCAGAATTTTTATTAAAACATTTTGTTGAAGGAATGGGAAGGATATTGATGTACAAATCGATAATTTGAATTAGACATATTAATATACAATATATAATTTGAAAAACTTATAAATATAATTTATTACTGATAAGTATTATTTATTGGTTGAAAATATTACTGAAATTTATGGTTGATATTTTTTTCTAGTTATTCCTTAATTAAATATTTTATGTTAATATTTCATAATTTTTCATTAATTTATTACTTCCTTGTATGAAGTAAAAGGAAGTATTGTGATCGTGAAAAATGTCGGTTTTCACATTTCAACAGAAATATCCATTTTGAGCATCCCTGAATTCATTTTGACTAGTTTCGGCGGGACGTCTGTACGTACGAATGTATCTCGCATAACTAAAAAACTATTAGCAGTAGGATGTTCAAATTTTGGATTTAGGACTGTTGTAACATCTAGTTGTGCACCTCTCCTTTTGATTGCAATCGACTGGATGAAAAGTATCCAAAAAAGCACATAATTCAAAAAAAAAAAATGGATTTTGGACATTTTCTTACTACAATAATAAGCCCTCATTGAGAGCTTTTTCACGGTATAGCATTAGTGGTACTTATTTTTGTTGGTTCCAAGGTTATATGTAATCAATGAAATACTCGTATTTGGATCTTACAAGAGGAAGGCACATCGATTCGAATCCGACTTCATCTCCTTTCTTTAACTTTTTTTTTTTTAATTTAAATATATTGATTTATTAATAAATATTAATATCTGATTGTAAAAAAAAGTTTTACAATAAATAATAAATCAATAATAACGATAATTAATAATTTTAAAAAATATAAGAAGTTATTAATGAAATAAAATTTTGTGTACTTTTCATTTTAAAAGAAATGTGTATATATAATTTAATAGGCGTATAAAGAAGTCATGTGGTTTCACATCAGATTTTTTAATTTTATACATTTAAAATTATTAATTTTCATTTGTGTACAATTTGCCTCGTGTCTAGTAACGATAATTGCTTAATTGTTGAGTTATTTCTTGGTTTCTATTTATTTTAGTTTTTCTTTTATTACTACCCTAACTCTCAGCTTGTGCTGAGGACTATGAAATGGAAATTTTGTAGCCTGTGAAAACTTCTATGCCTGTCCAGGATTCGAAAGAAAGACTTTCTGGATGAAAGGTTGAGATGTTATCAGTCCACCAAAGAGGTCAGAATCTTCCTTTTTAAAGAGAGAGAGAAAGAAAATTCTGCATTTCACTTTATCAAGTCGTGTAAGTTTATTTTCTAATATTACTTTATATTTGATGTTTATTTGTTTATTTTAAACAATGTTACTTTCTATTTCATTTTCATGTTATCATTTTCTTTTCTTCTACTTAACAAAGAGGACAAACAGCGAGAAACATATTTTTTTTAAGTTAACACTCAATTCATATATTACTCTTTTTGGTTATAAATATTTCTATAAACTAATAAACAATGTACATCAATCTTAACAACGGGAAACTATTCGTGTTAAAACTAAACGCTATAAACTATTAACATTATTTATCAAACTTTCCTAGTGTATTGTATAGTAGATAAAACACTATTTGCATAAATTTACCGCATCTAACTTTACTCATAGCAAGTGTTTGTTAAGTAGAACGGATAATATGACAGTTGTGCAAAGTGCTGAGGGTGTCAAGTGTTCCCATTTTCTATTCATGACCGATGAAACTTGTTTACGTACTTGATTTTCAACCGCTTGACATCCCTTGTATCTACATAACATGACTGGTCCATTCTGTTCGTCATCTCTAATCATCGTTTACAAAAATCTAATAACTTGATAAACTTTCCTGGAATTTTCATAGACGTAATTGTTTGTTCCTATCGCATTGATAGTTGAGAATTATTCTACCCGTACATAAATTATTTTATGATTAATTATATATTTAATTTATTAACACATGCATAAATCAGATCAAACTCAAAACTAAGCAAAATATAAGTAGTAGAAATAATCGAATATTACCGTGTGCTCAAAGAAAATAAAATCATCAGACCAATATATAACAAAGGAAGATTGAAGACAACTTTCAGTTATTACTTACAAGTGATCAAACAACCATATGTTATGAATAAAATTACTTTATTAAAGAACTTAATACAGATTTATAAACATTTACACAAATTTTATCGGATTCTTAATACTTGGTATTTATAATTAATCCTTAAAAAACTAAAATCCTTTGTTTGATTATTTAAATTAAAAATTACTTTTAAAAATAATTTTAAAATTTATCTCCACGTTGTGATAAAAATTATTAAAATAAATCTTATCGTCCTAATATCCCCTTAATGACAGGTAGAAGGAAAACATTGTGTAGGCAGGCCACGTTTGGAATATGTAAAACAAATTGTTAGGGATGTAGGATGTAGAGGGTATACTGAAATGAAACGACTAGCACTAGATAGGGAATCTTGGAGAGCTGCATCAAACCAGTCAAATGACTGAAGAGTAAAACAAAATCCCCTTAATAAGAAAAAAGCGTTTTCAGAAAAAAAAATTCGGTTTGTCTAATTTTTAGAAATTCTGGCGTTTTTCTTGCAGGGAAATGTCGAAAGATTTCTCATAATTTTGCTCGAAACGACTTCTACGAATCAAATCTATGTTTAATCTGTATAGCGGAAAGACCATAATATTTTTTTGTTTTGGAAATTCAAATATTAATCACTTATACCAGACATTCATACCAGAATATGGGTAGAAAATAATATATTCTCTAATTATAATTATAAATATAATATAATTATAATTATTCTCCAATATATTATCTTTCTACAAGGCGTTATACCACAACTGAAAGATATACAGCTTTGTGTTGCTTCGTTTTAATCTTGCAATCTGTATTATTATTGCGGACCGTACAAAGGATGTAGCGTTACTTTTCTCTGAGAGTAAGATGTTAATTGTACAGTTACTTGAAGAAAGTGAATTTATTTATAGAGATAAATATCATATTACAATATGTAGTATTTCATTCCTTTAGCGTTGTACATCGATTCAGAGATTGTATGGTACGCTGAAGCGCAATAATAAAATCGTTTCAGTAAAGAAACATAACAAGAAACCACTTCACTTCTCATTATTTTAGTAAACCTATAACAGAACGTTTATTATTCTTCATTAAATGTGACTATGGGTCTTCTCTGAGTGACTTGTGTTATATATCTGGTCGCCCAAAGCTCTTCGGTTACAACACTTAAACACATATATATAACTCATATTTATACGCGCGCGCGCATGTGTGTGTGTGTGTGTGTGTGTGTGTGCGCACGCGTATATATATATATATATAGAGAGAGAGAGAGAGAGAGAGAAAAGAAGATTCAGTTAAATCTAAATATAAATACCAAATATACGAGTTCCGATGAAATTCGAAGTATATGGCGTTTTTAAACATATTTCAATAATAGTTATTTTAAACTACGTAAAAATGCATGTGATCTGCAAAACGTTTTTCAAAATAACTATTAGAAAGTCGGCCAAAAAAAAAATAAACCTTTAAATAATAAAACTAGGCCAAAATATATATAAAATACAATTATTTCAATCGTTGATCATGTTTCAAAGGATAAATGACAGTTACGAATAACGTGTATGTATTAACCAAGTCACATAGTATGATTCTAAACGATATTACAAATCTTGTCACGTATCATTCGTGGACTTCTGTATGACAGACTGGAATTATAGCCCCTTTATGACATCTCGCCGTCACTGGCTGACTTCTATCTGCCGCGTCTTACAACCTACAACCTACATCTTCTCTACAACACCCTACAAAATCTTACTTGACATGACCGAAACCGCAACGTCACTGCCGCTGATTTAAGCACCGCAAATTACTTTAACGGTTAACGTGCGTTGTTGAACAAAACTTGACATAACTATATTCATGAGTTGCTTGTTTTCTTACAGCAACAGTAAAAAAAAAGAAGATATTGTTACATATGAACTGCCTTAAAAATGTAAAATACTTGATTTTTTGGATAAAAATATAACTGTAAGTAATAATATTAGCTTTGTAAATTTATTAATAAATAAATAAATTACTTTTTTTTAATTATAAGAGTACACAATAAAAAAATAAAAAATAAAAATCATTAAAATAATAGACACCATTACAGACCATTAAAAAAATGTATTAAGGCGTTTTAGAACACTGTAAGTAGGAAAACATACACATTAACTATTCTAGCAAAAATGATTAGTTGACTCATTACAGAGTCGAATAAACAATTTTCAGATGAAATAAAGCAGAAGTCTGAGAGTGAAATAAACAAGATGCTTAAGTTGTAAAGAATATTATGAATATTTTAAAGGATATTATTGTTTTAAAAACAACTAATATAAAACAGGATTTATTAAAACATGGTTTTAATAAATGTCTGCAACATATTTGTTAAATTTATTCAATGAATATTTAAAACCTCATCATAAATCTGCGCAAGAACAGCGAAGTTATTATCTCTTTATCTGGAGTAAGTAATTATCTCTTTATCTGGAATTTGTTAATAAAACAAACTCCAGATAACGCTGGAAAACAACCCAGATGTATTCGCATATAAACATACGCTTTGATTTATTATTCATTGCAAATCGCAAATAATATGAGTCTTCGAACTGAGCATGTATTGGTGATATGAGACTCAAATAATAGTCCTGCTAATAGTCCTAGCAGCCAATACCACTTCGATCAAACAAAAGAAATTACTTAAATAATTCTTGTTAGAACAAATACGTTTTAGACCGGGAACTACAAATCGTATACCAATAAAAGAACGGATTAAAAGCATCTATAGTATTAAAATCATTAAAGGCAAGTATAGCATTAAAAGAATCGTATAGAAATTAATGTTTTACTACGCCAGAAGATAGCTGAAAGAATTAAATCTTAATACATACCTAGCTCTTCTAGATTTAAAAAAGCGTTTGATAAGGCTTATCGAAGTACGTTACGGTAGATAATGGAAAATATGGAATACGATATTCACTTTTCAATTGTTTTTGCACTAATCTCTGTTTTTCAATAATTGTAAATTTTTAATAATCAATTGTAAGTCTAGAATAGCAAAAATGTACCAATAGGCAAGCACTTTCATTACTTCTTATTTACAAGCGACCAAACAACCGTACGTTATGAATACAATTACTTTATTAATGAACTTAATACAGATTTATTAACATTTACACAAATTTTATCGAATTCTTAATACTTGATATTTATAATGTCCTTAAAAAAACCTAAATCATTTGTTTGATTATTTAAATTAAAAAGTACTTTTAAAAATTTACCTCCACGTTGTGATAAAAATTATTAAAAGAAATCTTACCACAACAGACATCAGAATGATCGTTATTCTGATCAAAACCGGGTATCAGCCAAATCAACCGAATCACTCCCGCAGTTACATAAAATTTTCCTACACGGCCAGATTGCAGAAAAATATCCCGGCGATATTCTGAATGGAAGATGAAGAAGAAAACACTTAAAAGAGAGCAGTTTAATCGCGGCCTACCACACTTAAACGCCTCCTTGGTTATACTTTCAACTTCCGCTACCGAATGGTGAGAAAAATTCTTTTAAAGTTATTTAAAGTTTACTCTACTCAGAAAGCCGGTGTCAACTCCGGGAACTCATAGAGTAAAAGGCTCTTTTCATAACTAACCTTTCAATTGAAAATCTAAGTAGCTTTGAAAATGTTTAAATAAAAAAGACAAGATAGAAATCGCAATCAGTCGTTGGATGGAATTCATTGAGACTTCGGGTAGCTTTGGCAAAAATAAATTTTAAAATTTCAAAATCTTTTGCTTCATATCCCTAAAATGGAAGAAGGGAATTATTGCTGCCTGAATTCAACCGCCGCCATACAGTTTTTCTGGTTACTAGTACTAATTAAAGTTGTGGTTAATAGCAGCTACCGTTATAAAAACAACAGTAGTGAAGATCGCTTATACAAACGCATTCCGCCAATAACTAATTCGATTCTTTGCGGCATTTTAGAACTTGATATAAACTAGTACAATAAAATCCATAAAAAGATTAACGAGAACCATTTACCTATAAGAAGAGGAGCATGCTAACATGGACAGAGAATATTAAGGCGGACCGTCGTAGGTAATCTTTACTATTTTCAAATTACGTACCGCTGGATAGAATCCGCACTCTTGCAACATATGTAAATCACGTAATGATGAAAAAGAACCGTTTTTTTTTTAAATATTAAAAAACTTTATAGCACAAATCTCATTCGAATTTCGGCCGATCAATTTTTTACGCATTAACATTTCATTAAAAATATACTTTGTTACCACCGGCATATTACATCTAATGAATAATGCGTGGAACAAATTTTTACCACAAAATGTAATAAAATTTAATTTAAGTTTTTCTTTTCCCTTGAATGGGACTTCAAATCGGAAGTAATCAAGATTCAAATGTTTTTCTTTTAAGGGCCGTAAGAGAGGAAAGAAGATAAAATCACTAATTTTTTTCTACCGACACAGAATTTCGTTTGAAATTAAAGCAGAGTACCACTTGGAAAACTTAATGAGCCTTGAAAACCTGATTGTTCCTAACCGCGACATTAAACCGGTGCCAACTTCTGAGAGTGTATTGATTCAACTGAGGCAGTTATAGTAGTACATATTGCCACAAGTAGAATAACTACGTCGACCTTTTTACATTGTATTCCTTTCAAGCAATTTTCTTTTTTTTAAATTTATCACACCAAAAATAGAGTAAATAAAACCGTCATTAAAGGTTGCTTCTTTTTATAAAAATTAATAAAATTACAATTTTGCTAAAGAATGTATTAATTAAAATAATTATTATAATCTGATTTAATTTGCTCTGCTTATATTTTTATTTTATTGTTAAAAATGTTTCTTCATTTTCGCTCTTACTGAGTAATCATAGACGGAAAAACGTTTTCTCTGACCATGTCTGGCTAAATGAAAATTCTCATTATACAAAGGTTGTGTTAGTTTAAGTTCTATCACGGTCGCGTATTTTATCACATGAAGAAATTCAATTCTCTACCGCACCTAAAATAGAATTATGTCAGTTCCATCTCTGTTATTTGTGTGAATCTCGTTTTTCGATTGAACTTTTCATAAGTTATTGTAAATCCGTATATTGTAAAACTGTATTTTCACTGTCTCCAGTCTTCCTTTGTGTACCGTAAAACGATCTTCATAGAATTATTCTAAATGAACTGTAAAATATAATGAGATAGGCTTCTATTTGACCAATATAAATTTAGTTGTCATAAGACTTTATAGAGACAGAGGTTGAATACATTAAAACATACCGATCATATTCAACTCGATGAAAGGAACTTCGTACAGAACAGTTCAATAAATCATAACTACGGCGTAATAGCCTGAGGAATAATAAGCAGGAAAATAGGGACAATTTCATAAAAGAGGAAGCAGTTTATAATGCGTACACTAAGACCTCTAAATTGTTTTATGACGAAGTAAAACGAGGTGATATTGAAATGCCCAGAAAATGTCAAAATTAATTAAAAGATGTCTTCAACAAGCATATTAAAGTTTATTCCCTAAGAGAAAAGGGTAAAATTACCCCTCCTAGGTAAAAAAAGATGCCGAACAAATCCACTAGTTCTCGAAGAAATTTAAATGAATATAGAGATGAAGATTTTTTACTTTTCAATGAAATAAAAAATCAAATCGTAGAAGTTTTTACTGCATACAGTTTCAAATATGTATATTTTCGAACGTTGAATAGTTTCCCAAAATATAAAAGTTAAAAATTATTTCTTTGAAATCTAAATCGAATCTGAGATACCGAGTCATTTACTAGCTTAATATGAACTAAATTCGCAGCTACAGCAAATACACGAGTTACAAATGAGAATTACACTTGAAATTTAAAGGTAATTTTTTATGGCATAATCTAATATTTTTTGCCTATTGTACTTGTTAAACAATCAGAAAGTGAGCATTGTTGCGGTCAAATAGGACTGAAAAATAAAACACTAGAGGAGTTTGTTAATTTGAAAATTCTGGATTATCAACTGCACGATAAATGAACATTCAAAGTTTTGAAAGCAATCTTTTAAATTTATATCAAAAATGTAGCTTTGATTTGTTGCTTCGTTTGCCTAGTATTACTAATACTATTTAGTTTTACGTAATTTTTATTTCCCATAAAAAGTAGTAAATGCAATGAATTTTCCTGCAAAAGAGAATTAATTTCTAGCTTTATATTTTCCATTTTCATTATTCCTTGGATGCTTATTCGTTTATATTATTAATCAACATTGAACAGCAAAACCCTGTGAGAACTGAGTGAAGTGTCAATTCCAAAAACTGGATATCGCCTGCATATCAGAAGGCTTGACATGTTGATGTGCAAACGTATATTATTTTGCCTTGTGTACAAGTAAAAGAAAAAACCACTTCATTCCTCACTATACTAGTAAGTCTGACATAAAGATGCGTGTTACTATTTTTTGGAATGGATGTACGATTTAGAAATGACTTTATCTTGCATCAGGATGCACACCACCGTTACGTTCATGACACATAACATGTGTTATTTTTATACTTTAAGATTGTTATAGTCTAAAAAATAAATAATATGAAATAAATCAAATGACCCCTAAAAAGAAGGGGTGGGAAGAACTGAGAATACCAGAAACTTTCAAAACAAGACTATCACGAAAACTATGAGAAGAATATATTTCTCCCACTGTATGTAGTGGAAATACAACCGTAATAATTTTGCCGCTATGCTTTTGTCAAACGAATACGTAAAAAATATTCCACTTGGGTTATGTATAGTAAAAAGAACTAAGTTTCCCGACTTATAACTATTGGATTGATTAGTATCAGTAGTTCAAATGTATTTTATAACCAGTGAATAGTAGTACGGTCCAAGTACATCATACTCCTTTTAAGAAATTAGATAAAGGATGTAATTACATAAACTTAAAGAGTCTCTAAGGTTTTTCTTGAAAAATAATACACCGAAATAATAATAAATTTTATTGAATAAAGACTTATGAAGTAATAACAGCTGAATAAATCCGAATTCTGTCGGGTTCAATATCTTACCTATTACCCGGAAGAAAACTCCACTCCAAAATTTAAAAAAACGCCCTTATACGAAGAAATGGTCGAAATTTTAAATTTTTAATTCTGAGTCTCTGAAATCCTTTGTTAAATATGTTTTCAAAATTTAAAATACAAAATGATCCAGGAAATTTACTACCCATACCAGGGAGGCAGTCATATCAGGGAGACAAAGTCTGGACCCAGAGCTGGTATAAGGAAGCTTATTTTATCAGTAGCAACATTTGTTGCTACTGATAACATCTGTTGCTCCAGGCCACGGCCTGGAGGTGAGTTCGAGAAATTAAAAGGAGCTGTGGGCTTTTACAGTCATTCCAGCATAGACTGGCAATCGCATCAGCTATGGCATATCGAACAGAATCCGGGGCAGCGATCAGAGTAATAGCCGGTGTGCCTCCGATCGGCCTCATAATTAATTTGATTTGCAAAAGTCACGATGGGGTTCCCAAAAAACAGTTAAACCAAATAATGCTGGAAGAATGGCAGGCGTCTTAGGAAGCCTCAAAACAAAAAGAGCGTGGACCAGGCGTCTGAATCCCCGACTTGAACCCTGTGTCCGGAGGGAGTATGGAGGGTGTCATACTTCCTCACGCAGTTCCTCTCCGGCCACGGGGGATTTGGGGCGTACCTAAACAGGTTCAAAAAAAAGATCCTCAGCGGAGTGTTTAAATTGTGGAGCGGAAGATGCTCCAGGCCATATGTTCTTTGTTTGTGGCAGAGAGAATGCTTTAAGGGTCTCGCCTAAACTAGCCAGTTCGACACCGGAAAATGTGATAGAATTTATGTTCAAATTAGTTATTATGTTTAGTTATTATTATTATTTATGTTCAACTAGTCAATGAGAACTGGTATCGAGTACGATAGCAAATATTCTCAGTACAAAGGAAAGAGGACAAAGAACTGGAACACTCGCTGACTGAGCCGGGTACTCGATAGGACTTCTACAGTGCCGCCAGCGGAATGATAGTTTCTCGGAAAAGTCCTCTGAGAGCCGCAGAAGAACACGACCGGATGACGAAGACGTGAAGGACAGCTTCCTGTTGAGCTGTCTCTGCTGGTTCGCGCTTGCGTGGATTGGCGACGATGATGATGATGATGCACAGGTACTCTGAATTCCCCTGAGTCCGAAGGCTCCCGCCCGGGCCGTGGTAATGCTTCAATGCCGGTCGGCCCCGGTCAAGGAGAATTGGGGGGGGGGGGGGGGTTAGGTTAAGTCGGTAGGACGCAGGACCACATACGCACTTTAATTAACACCTTGCGGAACCTTTTTTTTTTTTTTTTTTCACTCTACTCTCCTGGGCCGGTCCGACTGGTTGGTATTGCGCCACCCAGGGGAGTGTCTGGTAAACTCTAACGAGCCTCTCCGCCTACCGGCTGAACGTCCGGCATGGCAGGGGCAGGTCGGCTCGCCGGTGTCAGCTCTTTTGAGTGATTTTCTGTTTGCCCATTTGGAAACCACGACATACCTCGAATAGCCGTAACGTGGCACCGGGGTCTTTTCTTACTCTTCTTCTTCATCGGAACCTATCTAAACCCTTGGAGTCCTCAAGGGTTTAGATAGGTTCCGATGAAGCGGAACCTTGCGGAACCTGTGGCGAGCGTACGTAACTGGTATTCCCCCTCCTCACAAAAGAAATACTAAAGGTTTTTCCAAAATTATAAGGATCTAGATATTATGAAATTTTAAAAATTTTCCCTAAAAATTTACTTAAAATTCATGGATTGCCTTATTGATAATAGTTTACGCTTTCATTTTTATTGAACAATTCGTGGAAACTTGACCTCTTACTTCAAAACTGAATAATTTTTAAAATAAAATAATTCTAGGAAAGTTTTTTAAAACTTGATCCTTGATAGATGTTTTTTTTCTAAAAGAAAAACAGCATTAAGGTTTAAAAAAATGATTCGAAAAAAATTTGCTACAAATATTACGAGTGCTAGTTATTTCCTGAGATATATATATCATTAACGGGTAAATATCGTAGCTCAAACTTAATTAAAAAACTAATTTCCTGTACCCGTACTTTTACAGTTCAACCAGCAACTTATAATAAAAGAAAATTTTTTATTAAAAGTATTTCTAAACGTTTCATCATTGTAAGAAATATTATTTTAATGTTAACTAACACCACACCAGCGCAGATTGAAAACTTGATTTACTGTAGTATTATTTATATGTAGTATTATATTTAGTATAATAAATGTATTTACGTTTATTACTTAACTTTAACAAGTACGTAAAATAGAAAAATGAAGGAAAAGAAAAATGACATTTTCTAGATGTCAAGTCATACGGAAAATAATTTAAATGTTTTATAAGTTTCTCTTTTGCAATGTCATATACGTTAAATAAAACTGTAGACACAAGATACATTACAATCGATTTCAGTAGGTGTAAAACAACTGAAAGGAAATATATTCTACCTCAATACTGTTTTTTAACAACTTGTTTCGTTAAAATTTCGTATTTAATTGTTTAAAATACTTTTCACAACCCATTTCATCACTAGCGTCATTATCGGTTCTTTAAAAATATTTTTATAGTACTAAAAATGTTTTATAACCAATCATTTAACCTAGTCTAAATATAAAATCATTAACTAGTTAAATTATATAACATTTTTTATAATAAATTTAAAAAAATTATAAAAACTGGATTTGGCTCTTGCTTCAGAATTAGTTACTTTTAATAATTTTTTAATTTAAATTTTTTTTATAATAAAATCGTCGCGTAACAAGTTAAGAATACCGTATTTATTCGAGTACCCTCCGCCACGGAATAAGCCTCGCACCTCGATTTTCCGGACCGAAAATCTAAAAAAAAAAATCGCGTATATCTGTTGCACTTTAAAATACCGGTAATTTTAAAGTGCAACAGATATGATAAAAAAAAAAAATACGTAAATACGAAAGTATTCAGAAAGTAAAGCATTTAATTCGTTCATTTAAATTACAATATTAATATTACATTAATAATTAATTACCGAAAGTACTAGTTTAGTTCAGAATCAGTAGGCCAGTAAAACGAAAAGAAAGTATCATGTTGAAGAGGATCATTTCAATACGCTTTTTATTACGGGATTTTATTTTTAATTAATCACTGTCACTGTCTGTATAAGAGTTATCGGTAGTCTCCACGTCGCTCTACCAAAGGTGATCGTCTTCACTACCATCAAGTTCATTAGAATTCCGCATTTTTTAAAACTTTTCCTTACTAATTCCGTGAAAATACCTTCCCAAGTATTTTTTACCCCAACACAAATCCGGTTAAAATCTGGGCGTTTGATTCTTCCTGTAGGCGTGAGAAAGAAATTTTCATCAGCCATCCATTTGCTGTATAGTTGTTTTAATGCAGATTTTTGAACGGTTTATTAATGCAGACATCTAGTGGTTGCAATAGAGATGTCAATCCGCCTGGAATTATTACTTGGTCTGTCACACGCTTTTTTAAAATGTCTATCGCTTTATCAGTCGTATGCCTCCGATAACTATCCATTACTAGCATAACGGTATTATTTTTATTAAGTATTTCTCCTGATCACTTTTGCCATACACACCTGATCCGATCTAAAATTAAGGTTTCGTCCATCCAACCTGATTCCTGTGCTCTGATAATAACTCCATTTAAATGTACGATAGGAAGAGGTTTTCTTTTAAAAACAATGTACGGAGGTAATTTTGATCCATCAGAAGTAATGCAAAGCATAACACTACACCTTTGTTTTTCATTACCATCAGTGCGAATCGTAACACTTTTTTCACCTCTTTGTTTTCGGTTTTGTCAAATAGCATTTCAAAATACACGGGGGTTTATCAGCGTTTCCTATTTGAGAAGGCAAATAGCCTTTATCTTTTCTAAGATTCATTGTATTTGTGAAAATGTAATATTTTTTGTTCATAAGCGTCTGGAAGTCGTTGAGAAACGGTCGTCTTTCGTCTTATTGACAAAACATTTCGTCAAAAAATCGTGTTATCCATCCACGGCTTGCTTTAAAATCAACTTTATTCAACGATTTAGCGATTTCACGAGCATATGATTGACACATTTCTGTCGTGACAGCATAACCGCATTTCCTTTTTTCCATAACAAGGTCGTACAATTTTTTTTCTATGTCTGTGTATTTTGGTTTTAAGCCACGAAAAACCTTTCATTACCAGTTCCTTTCACCAGAAGTTGCAGCTTTCATCTACGTCAAATTTTCTTCCTGCTGTCCGATTTCCAATTTTTTCAGCCTCTTCTATAATGCGCAGTTTTTCATTTACTGTAAAAGATTGTAGACGCTGTCCTTTTGTATTCACTTTAATGATGTAATTAAAATAAATCACCGCATTAAACTTTACAAGATAAACTAAACAGATAAATGCACATAACCGTCCACATATACAAACAGTACAATGACTACGGCGAATAGACAACGCGACGATGGGTAACTGATACTGTAACCTTAGTGTCATTAGAACCGGATGCAGCCTACACAGAATGAATCCGTTTTATAAAAATACCGTAACTTCGTTCTTATCGATAATATGAACAGGATGTTAATAATTAAGGATGTATTCTGTATAAGCGGCATCCGGTATTGATAAACGAAAGCCTAATGTAACTATATTTATGTGATTGAATTTAGGTACTTCTAAGAAAACGTTTACTTTACCCAAATTATCCTAGCTAAAGGCTATGTTTTAAGTAAGCCTCGCTTCGCACCCTAATTTTTTCTCTCCAATTCCAAGAAAAAAAGTGCGGGGATACTCGAACTTTTCCTATAACTTTTCCTATATTACTTTTAAAGACTATTTACATGTCGTACAATTAAAAAAAAAAAGATATATATATATATATATATGTATGTATGTATGTATGGCACATCAATGATAAAATTAGAACATAAAAACCATGTTTAACAACTCATTCATATCATGAAACGTATTTTTTGCTTTTGTTTTTACAGTCCTAACCAAAATATGTACAACTAGAAGTTACTGTTTTCAAAATCAATGCTTATATAGGATTTTACTCCTAAATAAGGATTTTACCCTCTTTTTACCCAAATATAATTCAGATTTAAAAATTGCTTTCAACACGCCGAAAGGCAGAGGTAGATTTAACCGGTGCTAAGTAGGGAATAAAAAATATTTCCACCTTAAAGTTAAAAAAAAAACGTCAAATTTACTCAATACGACAATGGTGGTTACAAGTTTCACATGTTTAGATACGATAAGCTCCATCTTCTTACAATTCAAGCAATATTATGGTCATCCCTTGCCGTAAGGGTTAAAACTCTCAGACAAGAGTTTTAGGTAATCTTTAGGGGACTAACGACCACTTTAAACCGATTAGATACAGTGCCTATTAAGGGAGGTATGATATTTTTTTGTCTTCAAAACACCATTTTTCCACTCCCTAGGCCAATGGTTGGTGATATCAAAAAACTTTACTTAGATAAGTTTTAGAGCCTTATCCAAAAAATAGTACTAACTTTAAATTCGATATTTTACTTAATAAGAAAGTTGTAGCGACATCTTATTTTTTTCGAAAAAACTCTCCATTTCCACCCCCAAGTCCAATTTTGGGGATAAACGAACTCGACTGAGATTCTGGGACGATTTATTTTTAAGGAACAATTTGAAAGTAATGCGCAAAATTACGGCAGTTATTGTATCCACACGAAAGTGAAATATATATATATATATATATATATATATATATATATAAAGAGAGAGAGAGAGAGAGATTGAAATTTATATATAAACTTTTGCGCTGACGGTGGTTTTGGGGTCTGGGATGTGAAACGCGAAGATATATGGAAATTTTCCGGAAGTCGAATCATGGTACCCATTAAAATAGGTAGCGTTCTTACGAAATCTACCAAAAACAAAAATACTGACTTTATAAAAAGAAACTGAGACAACATGAGAATAATTTTAAATACACAAACCATAATTAGAGTGTTTAATTTTATTCGCCCCAGGCAATTTTATGTAAACTACGCAGAATAAAAAAATGTACGTAATTAAAAGTTACTCAGATTGCAGAAAGATACCTCATGGTGACCTTAATCTTGATCTTGACCTTATTTCAAGATTCATTCTACGATTTTTTTTTTAATTGAATGACTTATTTTTGACCTCACCAATGAAAAGAGTAAAACATTTTCATTGGAATATCTAGTCACACATATGATCTTGAATCTTTTTTGAAGGTTATACGACTAACCATCAGAGATAGTGTTATACGGAAATAGTGTCATACGAGTTACAAGTTTTTGAATGGCCTGGAATACTTATATTCCACGCCATTTATCTCGCAAACTATGGGAAAGAGCATAAAAATGGCTTTACAGTATATCTGATGATTAGCAGTATCACCTTCAAAAAAAAAAGTCTAAACTTCATATGTCTGAGTACATATTCCAATGCGACATTTTCTGTTCTTTTCATTGGCGAGGTCAAAAATAAGTCGTTTCATTTGAAAAATTCATGTTAATCTTAAAATAAGGTCAAGGTAAAGTTAAAGGTCAAATCCAAGGTCACCATGAGATGTCCAACTATAATCTGAGTAACTTTTGTTTAGATAATTTTTTGTATTGTGCGTAGTTTACGAGAGAATCACCGGGGCGTTTAAAATGAAACACTGTATAACAGCACAGAAGCTGAGATGAGATTTTAAAGGTCAGTAGCAAGATACACAAGAACAGACCGGAATAAAAATGTTGAAATAAGGAAGGAACTGAACATTTATAAGTTGAACGTAAAAGTTAAAGAATATCGGAAAGAATTGGCGATTCGCTTAAAATGGATGGAAACGTTGCGGTTGCCGAGAAAATTATTTCATTACAAAACAAACGTTCGGCAAACTTTGGAATGCCCAAGAAAAGATGGATGGAGCAGATTACTTTTGGATGACGTAACAGGCAATTGCCTAAATACATCAAGATGAAAAAAGAAGATATATGGACCGTAGCATTCCATAGTGTTTCGACAAGCTGTTCAAGAAATTATATCCAAGATACATTTGTGTTGTGACGTACGCAAAAAAAAAGAAGATATAAAAGATTTAGAAATTTCTAAGAATACCTGGATAACACAAAGTAAAATCCGAAAATAACTACTATCTTTATTCCAAAACCTCCGAGGACATAAACTTTCGTTTCAAATAAAAAAAATATTAATTAAATTGGTATACCGAAAGATTCTTGAGGTTAAAGAAAAGATAAATGAAAAAATTACACTTTCTAGGCAATGGACATTAAATATTTTCCTATATTTCTAAATGATAATTTAAAAGATGTCCACATTGGATAACTAGAAATTATAGAAAACATACAGCAAATTAATTAAAAAGGATGACTATTTTGACTCAAAAACCTGTATCAGCCTGCTAAAAGAAAAAATCATAACCTCAAATCTTCCATTTTGTAAGAAAAAAATTACAAAATCAATAAGGTTTCAAGTTTTTTATTAAAAGCGAATCGTATAAAGAAAAACCTGAACTGTTTATCAATATTATATAGCCTTATATAAACTGTATTATAAATTTATAAAATATTACACGTAATGTTTTTATGACTTATTCCTGCTTATCGAAAGATTATTTTTTATAGGTATATGGGTATATTACCTTATTGCAGTATATGTGACCTAATGCTTTCTGTACAATTTTATCTTATAATGTGTAAAAAAATAACGCGAATTTGTGATTATTCTGTGTGTTAATATTGTTAAATAATGCAATTAATCAAAATATCTAATTGTTGTCCTAATTTTGGTGAACGATTAATTAATTCACTCGATTTATTCATTTTTTATTGCTGCTCCAACGATTTATTAATTCCTGCAATTTGATTAAAAATACGGTATTCTGACTTGCCGAAAATTTTTCATCTAAAATCTAATAAGTCAGAATCATTCAGATTGGTCTAAATTTTGTGTTTTTTAATTTTTCAAATGTGTTCGTTTTGTGAGTTGTTAAACAGATGCTTCATTATAATTGGTTCGAAACCGGTTTACACTGACTTGAGTGAACTTTTGAGTATCGTAATTTGTCCGAAAAATTTCCTGGAACAGACAAATTTCTAGTGGATTGTGTGAAAGAATTTTGGCGTGCGATTACTGAAAACTTCCATTCCAAGTACAGGAGTAATCCAGGGCTCTAAGTCAATTTACTGTCGCTTGCTGGTGTAAGATTTCTGACATTAAATAATCGAGTGATTCCTTGATTTAAGAGGGCAGACCAATAAAAACAAAAAACTCAAATAATTGTAGTGATAAGAGATATGATCTTATGTTACCAATTTGTTGTTCATAGTTTGCTGTGGGCACCCTAACCACCGCTAGATTTCAGCACCCTACGGCAAGAGGGGGTGAAAAAAGTGTAAATTTTTATTCACTGATAGGTAATGAAAACGTAGATAACGCGAATAAAGATCGATTACTCATTAACAGAGTTGAGGTCTACATTTATATCAGTACAACATTATTTTGATATGTTGCTTGATAGTACGGCAATTCATTTCATACCTAGAGAGTACAATTGCACGGTACGAGTTCCGTATCTTTTCCATACCAATTCGTTAAATATTGGTAAAAGGTAATAAACAAAATCTTTTAAAAATAGCAACGTCCGTAAAACAATAGATGTAACATCATAACGGAATTACATAATTTCAGAGAGTCTCAAAGATTAACTGTGCAGTCTGCGTATACAGTTGCGTCCACATTAGGTGATCAAACTCGAACAAACATTAATGAATGTGACAGTCGTGATTGAACACAAAAGAATTGCTAAATTAAAGCTAATTTTCAATCATTACATCAATCATCAGGAGGTCCAGGGTTCGAATCCAGGTCAAGCATGGCATTTTCACACACGCTTAAAATCATTTATCTCATCCTCTGAAGCAATACCTAACATTGAACCCGGACGTTAAACAAAAAAAAAATTGTTACATCGATTTTTAAAGTAGACTGGGATGTAAGATATTTTCTGGTTTCTAATTTATTTGCAACTTGTTTTCGTTTTACTCAAATCTGGATTTTTATTTTAGAAATGGAGTTATACAAATATACCGTAATTATTCTCTTTATTTTAAATATTTAAAATTTTTCACGCGAATCCATTTTGTATTTTTTTAAACTGTTTTAAGGTTTTAATGACCTTAAAGGAATGGGTTTATAATGCATAATGTTACGTTTTCACCCCTCTTGCCGACGGGTGCTGAAATCTAGCGGTGGCTAGGGTGCCCACGGCAAACTATGTTCCCCAGAACATCACGCCACTCTACGTCACAAGCTGCTCCCTCGAGCACTGTACGTAGCGTCAAGTAACCACTCCACACTCATACCTGAGCCAAGTCTGTTGTGTCCGGATGGACTCTCTCAATTCTTGTTCGGATGAACATTACTTTAAGTTTTATTTAGCTTATGTTTGCTATCTTTAACGTTAAGTTATAAGTTACAAGTGTTATGTTACAAAATTTATTTAAACCGCCAAGACGGCGTACAATTAAACAATTCTTAAGTAATCAACAAGGTGTTATCTTCATTCATCACCTATGAACACATACAGTCCACCCTCGCTCTAAAATCTACCGCAACGCTGTTGGCCAACGGCATCCCGTCGATATCGCAACACATAAGAATGAAATATCTTCTAATGATAAGGAGGATAGTGTTATTTCATTAATAATTAGGTTTTTAGTAAAATTTTTATAAACAATATTTATCTTGATTTTATTTTACAATTTATATTATTAAGTGTTTAAATTAAACATTTTTTTCAGTAACAAAGTAACTATTATTGAATTTTTATTCATTTCTGTTAGAATTATTAATCTGTAAATCGTTTTTCTGCCGTGTTAAAAATTATAAAATTACAATTGTAAAAACTGCACTCATTTTTTGCAAATTAGAAATAGAATTTGAAAATATCAGCATGCTTACCAAATTACTGTAAATAGCGTAATATCACCTGTAATATCACAGTAATATTACTGTAAATAGCGGCTGAAGTATCACCTTTTTAGTTGACATAAACAATTTTGAAGTATATAAGAATTCTTCTGTACTAGGTGATAAAACACTAAAGTGTTTCTAAACATTCTATTTTAATTTATTGTAGCAGTAGAATACTATATGTCGCTGTTACAATAAATTAATAAAAAGATTCATTTCTAACATTAACTTCTGTAATTGCTGATATATTGTAAAAAATGATAATCCTTTAATGTATACAAAATTAATAATAATAATCTGTTCAAATTTAAAAAAAAATCATAAATAAAAATTAATTTTAAAAAACCAGCAAAATAACTCTTGCGCAAGAAGACCGATTTTTAGTTTTCGACGATCTCACTATTTCGTAATCAAAACGCACTGATTTTCAGAGCACAACGAATTACATACTTTTGATTAGTACACTCCTACACCACGAACATCAAGTTTAAACTCACTCACCATTGTGATTCACCGTATAAAAGCGTATGAAAAATACACCAATAAAAAGTCAACATAACCTCAAATTACATTTATTTTGCGTGTTGTCGGCTAAAAATTCAATGTAACTCAACCAATCTCCATCAAATTTTCACATGGGCAACTTCAGATACACTAATACAGCATATCTAAATTTCAATGAAATTGGAGTAGTTTTGGAAATTATCGAACCACAAAATTGTATTACTGAATTTTATTTTTGTGATTTTCCAGGCGCAAGATAATGTACATGAATACTATTTCCGTAATCTTCTTACCTCAAAACATAAAGAAAAATTCACACCCTAATCCCACCTTGTAACTGAAAGTAATACCGTACTTTTCTTCGAAATTCGGTAACAATTCACCAAAACAATCTACAATTTTAATTTTTAGGTTTCAAGTTGAAAATAACTTTCTTTCTTTTTCCTGTTTAGCCTCCGGTAACTACCGTTTAGATAATTCTACAGAGGATGAATGAGGATGATATGTATGAGTGTAAATGAAGTGTAGTCTTGTACAGTCTCAGTTCGACCATTGCTGAGATGTGTGGTTAATTGAAACCCAACCATCAAAGAACACCGGTATCCACGATCTAGTATTCAAATCCGTGTAAAAATAACTGTCTTTACTAGGACTTGAACGCTAAAACACTGGATGTCCAAATCAGCTGATTTAGGAAGACGCGTTCACCACTAGACCAACCCGGTGGGTAAGTTGAAAATAACTGCCCACATTTAACTAACCCTTATTTTGGTGCTAACTTAAAAAGCCTGATGTGGATACTACATGACTTCCTTGTACGCCTATTAAATTATATATACACACAAAAAAGTAGATAAAATTTTATTTCATTAATAACTTCTGATATGTTTTCATTTACTTTTTTTTTGTTATTGAATTATGAATTATTTTAATTTTTTTACAGAGGTTAATAATTATTAATAAAACAATATTATTAAATTAAAAAAAAAAGTTAAAAGAGTTGAAGTCGGATTCGAACTGATGTGCCTTCCCCTTGTAAGAACCAAATATTTCATTTATTAAAGTTTTATTTGGCTATAACTCTAGAACCAATGAAAATAAGTACCATTTATTATATATCGTTGAAAAGCTTTCAATAAGGGCTTATTACTGCAGTTAAGAAAAGGTCTAAAGTCCAAATCTTCTTTTTATGAACTTTTTTGAACACTTTTGGTCCAGTCGATTGCAATCAAAACGAGAGATTCACAACTATATGTTACAACAGTTCTAAATCCAAAATTTAGAATAAATTTTTGATCCCATCCCGGCAGCCAGGACTGTGTCTTAATGCCTATGCCTCAAACAGCACCCCCATCAGAGCTCGGTCTTTTTCAACATAGAAGTGAGAGAGTCCCGATACTTCATCACCACCGTCCATCCATGCTCGCATGAACGAACGGCACCTCCGCAGGGGGCTGTTCTCACCCCCACGTTCCTCCGACGGTTCCGTTTTAAGACGTCAGCAGCTAGATCCTCTATCGTCTTCCACTCGACTACGTCCCTTAGCATATAGTCCACTGTGGCCTTTGGCATTATCCAATCTAGATAAGACTTCTCCATCATTCCTTCCCAGCGAAAGCAATCATAGAATGGGATTGCTCTCAATGCCATCAACTGCTCTCAATGTGATAATCCGACTGAATTATATTATTTGCTGTACATTTTTTCAATAGAGGTTAATAATTATAATTAAATCGATATATTTAAATTTAAAAAAAAAAGTTAAAAAACGAGATGAAGTCTGATTCAAACTGATTGGTAAAGAGAAAAGACTGAACGGGATAAACGCATAAGGATGTATGAGATTGTAATGAGAAGCTCTTTTATTTAAAGCAGTTCGGTATTCCTAAAATTTTATAACGGATTATTACTATGTAAAAATATCTTCCAGTGAATTGTTCCGTTAATACTCGTAAAACCTCTGGGATTATCTCTGCAATATCATGCTTGTCTCTTACACTCAAGGTCAATGGAGCACGGTCCGTTGATTTCAAGTCCTCCGTAAGGTAACACGCGCGCGCTCACTCGTACACACAGTGCCTGAAGGCGTCTACCAACTGATGACGTTTTGTTAAGGGCTTATTAATTATTTTCCTGCTACGTAATAATTTAATAACTCTCGGCTCAGCCGCGAAAGTTATTTAGCTCTTTGCTAATGTTTTTTTTTTTTTTTTTTTTTTTTTTTTTTTTTTTTTTTTTTTTTTTTTCATGGAATTAAATGAGAAGTTATTATCTGATAAAATAAAGATAAAACTTATTTGTACATTAACTGAGAATATTATGGTTGGATAAAGCGAAGTACAGCAAAGAATTGTGGGTGGATTGACAAAGGAAGACGTGTTGCTGCAAAATGATGAAGAGAGAAGAAATAGTTAAAAGAAGATTATAGGCCACATATTGAGGCATCCTGGAATAGTCGCTTTGATATTGGATGGACAGGTAGAAGGGAAAAATTTTGCGTGCAGACAACGTTTGGAAAATGAAAAACAAATTGTTATGGATGTAGAATGTAAAGGGTATATACCGAATGGAAACGAATGGCACTAGATAGGGAATCCTGGAAAGCTGCATCAAACCAGTCTGAAGACAACAAAAAAATTGAAAATATAGAGGGGAAAATTATGAAACTTATCGATGAATAAATCGAATGAACGAATGAATAAAGTTATTTATTTAATTCTTATAGCGTAAATTTATGACTGGTTAACCATTTAAAAAAATAAATATGTATTTTTATTGGTGAGAAAGAATTAAAACAACTCAAAAAAGGGAAGTTGGACCTATCGTTTCATAAGAGATGTCGGACAGTAGACGGGGAGGGGATTCGGTGAGCTTAATTACTGGTTCACCCAATTCCTGACCGGTCATGGTGTTTTTAAGACGTACTTCCATACGAGGAGAAAGGTTGACGACGAGAACTACTCTTATTTTGGACACCTGGATATCCCGGAGCATGTAATCATTTCATGTTCAAGATGCTTAGTGGACAGGAAGAAGTGTGAAGATGTAACAGGAGTTATAACGGTGGAGAATATTATTACATGTATGGTTTCGGGAGTCGAACATTTTGAAGCCGTCTCGAAGTTTGTTACTGAGATAATATAACGTAAAGATAAGGTGGAGGAGGTGAAAGACAGCTAGCTATGGAGTTGCCGTTCATTCAGGGTTGCCTGGATGGGCTGTGCTGATGAAGTAGGGGGACTCTGAATCCCCTAAGCTGTGTGAACATTTACGAATGTGGAAAATAATAAGGAAGATGTGAAAAGACCCGAAACCGGTGAAGGAAGCCAGATTAGATTGGACAAGATATGAAAACACCCGGAATCGATGGGGGCCGTCAGAAACGGCGTACCCTCATTAGAGTTGACAAGAAGAACATAAGGATCCAACCGGCGACCCGATCTGCCATGGGAAGGGTCGTTTGAGTTAAAAAGGACACCCCCTGTATCGTGCGATGCTTAGCTAAAGGGCCGATACAGCGTCAGGAATCCGTACCTCATTTGTTATTTATTAATAACTATTACAGTATGAAGGCTCTAATAAGTTGAGGTATTGCTTAAGTTGATTTACTTTTGTCAAACCGTACATTAAATTAAAAAGACTAAAAATACAAAATATTTTTTAAGTATTTAATGCAAATTATTTCATGTTTGTACTTCCATGAAATTACCTTCATAAATCTATGTTTTTAATTTCAATATTATTTACATTGATATATTTCACGAAGGACTTTATAAAAAGACGAACTGAAAAAATAGTTTTCAAGAGTTTACCAAACCTCTTACTAGATACAGCACACATCTTAACCGATTTTTATTAAAAATCTAGTCGATTTAATCCCCTAATGCACAAGATACTATATTATGTTTCATGATTCTAAGATATAAACTAAATAGAGAACAGCACTCTTCAATATATACAGTGTTATATAACCTAGATTTTAGTAGTTTTGTGCGCTAGGGATTCTAAAGTATAATACCTGTTTTTCTGAAGCGTTAAATTTTATAACTATCAGAAAAGTAATTGGAAAATTAGTTCAAACATTTGCAACAGTTGTATGTTCGTGATTTCATATCAATAATTCCACTTTAAAAAAAAATAAATAAATAAAATAAAAAATATAAATTATAAGTTATAAAAGCTTATTATGTAAAGTTACTATTAATTTTTTTACGGTTTATTAGTAATGATTTTTTTAAAACTAATTCGCAAGTGATAATAATATATCAATTTAAGGCTTTTATATACCACTAAAATATTAATATAAATCATCCCCAACATTATATGCAGCAATAGAAGAAATTTAAGTAACCTCTTTGACTTTAATAAATAGTTTATTAAAACAAATGCGTCGAACAAATTATAATTATACAGAAATGTTAATTACTCATCTGTGAAAAAATAATTATTTTTGTTTTATGCGAATTAGAATGTTAAAGTTCTTTTTTAAACAGTTATGACTGATTTGTTTGGAAATAATGTAAATTAATGAATAATATTTTACAGAAAGTAACGGTAAACTTTTCTATATTACTGTTATATTATTTTCTGTGGCTTTTTACGTCAGTCTGTATTTTACTTTGGTATCTATAAACGATGTACATCCAGAAATCATACGCTTACCCTAGTATATATTCAACATATGGACTTTAAAAAACAAAAGAAGTAAGCGCATGAATTTATGAGAGTAGCGCAGAAGATAAGTGACAGCAATGATTAGTGGATTAGTCCACCAATCAGAATCACAGTAGGTGGTCCCCACTGGATATTAACGAATCAACGTATCCCAGCCGGAAGTGATCATTATTTTACACGAATCTAAAACTGGAAGTATATAATAGGAAAAATTGACGTCATTATTTTCTTATTTATTTGCCATTATCTTGTAACCGTTTGTCATTATTGAATTTTAAACAAACAAACAAAACTAAGCTATTTAAGCTGTTTTCAGAACTGAATAAAGTAATAAAAAAGAATATAGTTATTTAAATGAAAGGAAAAAATAGGTAGGCGCACCAAATTCACGTGGATTATTTTTTGGAGTCGTGTATAACCGCAATTCCTCTTTCCAATTTATTTTACCTCATACACATTCTATAGTACATGAAAATTACGAAAAGTACACGGGCCTGTTTTCGTTAAAATAACATTTTAAATGAAAAGGAGAAAAACGAAAGAACAGCCGTGACAAAAGATATAAAAGTTACGTCATTATTCTTTCTTTTTTGTTTTTTTCATTTATCATACTCTCTAAAATAAGTTAATGTTTTTCTTCTGGTATATTTTCATAAAATTCTTAATTAAAAGAAATAAGAAATACTAAAATAGATACATAATATTAAAATATACCGATTGCTTTAACTTGTAATCTGTTTTTGATAACTGATAATTGATAAAAGAGTTGATTTTTCTTAGTCAGATAGTGTACTTCGACTACAAAACTTAACATTTATACAATTCAACTTCAGGTTTTGTAAAACCTTAAAATTAGATTTATTTTATAAATTTTATAAACATAACTGATTGTTTAATATGAATCGAGGAGTTAAGTAAATTTTATTGTCACTCTACGGTCTCAGATCAAAATAACGCATTTCATTTGAATTAAGAAAAGACTTTAAATATTAAAACTAATCTTTTAAAAAACTAAGTGTTAAAATCCCCCCTGAAAAATATTCAGTAAGTTATGTGCTAATAAAAAATGTCAACGAAACTGTAGCAGTGCAACTATAATAAGTCATTCTTAATGTTCATATTGTGCAATATTTAACATCCGAATGAGAACTTAACCACAACTCATGAAAGTAATAATTCGATCGAGTATTAATCATCAATTTTTTTCAGATAGATTTTTTTTTTTATTAAACAAGTCTCTACATTAATATACGAATTTAATTTAATTTCAGGGTTAAAAATATATAGGCTTCCAAACTGTAATAATCTTTGACTGGTAGTACAATTCTTACAGATTAAAGAAAACCTAACATGAAACTCAAATAAAACACTATCCATCCTCAAGAATAATCTTAATTCAAACTACCAGGAAAAGTGAAAATAGGCAAAATAATCTTCCGTTACTTTAATTCAGCTAAAAGTAGAATGAGTAGCCAAATTTTAAAATTATCTTTCAACCTAGAAGAAACTGAAAGAATTCGTATTATTAAGAGCCTAATCTAATGAGTCAAGAACAACAGCGAAAGGGCAGATTTTTGTCTAGTATTTGGTGTGGCTTTTTAGTTATTTTTATCGTCCCCTACTTAAAGGTCAAGGGGAAAATTGGTCACTCACAAACGGCGAATCAATGTGGCGAGAGCCGCATTGTCGGATCGTGTGGGATTTCCTAGATGCGGTTGTTTTGTTCAACCGGCATCCAAAGGTTGCTTAAGGGAAAGACTCTTACCGAATTGCCGTGGGAAGCCAATCCGTATGACTGACCACCAGCCAATTATTATGGCTCCAAGCGCTATAAATGGTGGACAAGTACTTACTGGCATTCAGCGACCTAGGCGTGGCAACGAATTGCTCCTAGACGAAATAAATTTTATTATGGATGTCATATATATTTTTAGTAGTTGACTAGGTGTCCCTACCCATTTTAGTAAATATATATTACAGTAAGCGGTTTGACACGTAAGTCGATAGTGTATGGCACCCCGCTTAGTCTGCTTACGCTGTTAGGTAAGCCCTAGAGCTATGTTAGCATACTGGTCGCTAAACTGTTCGAAGCTCAGTAGCCGTTTGTGGCACAGACATTCGATCCGAATGCGGTGGTGGCGGGAGAAATGCCAAGCAAACCAATGTCCCCTAGCTATTATGAAGTCATCAATTAATGTTAGGTATTAACTGTGTTTCAACGTAATCTTCTTAATTAGTCTTTGTTGTCTTTCTTGAAAATTTGGCTTCTGAAGCGATAAAAAATATACCGATATAAAATTAGAATAGAAAGTTGAAATTAACTACATAAAATAAAGACGTTTATTTAGTATAGGTTTTAATAAGGCAAGCTATCTAAAACTATGTTTTGTAATATGACGTGTCCCAAATTTAAAAAATAGTAGTAGAACGTTTTCGTTTCCAGTGAACTGTCAATATCATCTATTTAATTCTTGTTCATACAGTCTACTACCAACATTATCTTATCAAAATAAAAGTTACATTCGGGTATTTTCACTATATCTACCAATGTATGCCGTAGAAACATTCACAACCTTTCAGACTAGCCGTATGAGTTTGTACGACAGGTGAACAACATTATGAAAAGGCATTATGGAACTCTACTGGGTCACATTCCGGCTTGACTGACCTTAATTGCATTACTATAATCATCTTACCTTTAATTGCCACTACCATAATTTCCCAGTAAATAAGCTATTAGAATGATAATGTTGTAGGCTGCAGGCTACATTTATAACGCCTGGATAATGGAGCAATATACGCGCATTCTATAATGAACTGGCATTCCCAATCTAATCATAGTGTATCACATACCTAGCATGCTAGTCAGCATTCGGGCACTATAGGGACGTCTAAATGGACTTTGCCCACTTTGGGTAGAGTTCAACCTGCCTCGCAATGAATCCGATCCACCCCAAGGAACACCACTAGCTAGGAACTCAGTCACACTCTACATTAGTGTGATCGTTGAGGTCTAGCCGACTCACTGCGTGAACCGCTGTGTTTTGAACATCCGTTTGCTGGAGGACGGAGGACGGACCCGTTAAACGGTATGTGAACAATGGGTGGTAACTCAGTTCTGGTCTACCGAGGCGAAAGCAAAGGGCAACATCCGGCGTCAGTTGAAACAAAACAGAATGATATGATGAAAGCACAGCTCGATCTGGATTAAAAATTCCATTCTTTCCCCCCCACACACATACGCAGCGACATAAGCCATCAAACCTCCACGAATCTAAAGCTTAATGTCTTAGTGATTATTTTTAAATTATATTATGTTCGTGTAATAATAATAATAATAATAATAATAATAATAAAAACCCCCCGGGTTGGTCTAGTGGTGAACGCATCTTCCCATTCGGCTGATTTGGAAGTGGAGAGTTCAAAGGTTCAAATCCTAGCAAAGATAAGAATAACTTTTAACGGATTTGAATGCTAAATAGAGGATACCAGTGTTCTTTGGGGGTTGGATTTCAATTAACCACACACCTCTCATGAATAGTCGAACTAAGACTGTACAAGACTACACTTCATTTACACTCATACATATCATCCTCCGAAGTATTATCTGAACGGTAATTACCGAAGGCTAAACAGGAAAAAGATAGAATAATAATAAAAATTTACTTCTATCGTCAGTTAAAATGTACATTTTATAATTAATCTACTGCGGGCGCGGGCGCTCACACACAATCTAATTTTATAATGTTCATTAAAATAATCTATACGGAAATCCAAGATTCGAATCCCGATAAGGTATGGGATTTTCATACGCGACAAAATTTCCTTCTCTTATTCCGAAATACTACGTTACAGATTATGTGATAAATTAATAATCGAGCAATAAAAACCTAAAAAAAAGGTCAATATTTAATAACGATAACATGAACCAACAGAGTTAAGAATTTTTAAGGAGCGTCAGGCGAAACGATTATAAATGTCAAGTTTAAAGCAACAATCTAAAATTCATTTGACAGATATTACTATTTATTAGTTTCTCCTAAGTGATTTGTTACTGTATAAAGAGTTAGATTTTTAACAATTTGTTTTTTTTTGGTGTTTTTTATTTACGGTTGCAGCCAGTTAGAAACATCTAAAAACATCTATAAGAAACTAGTATAGGTTCTTCTTATAAAAATTCAATACGTTACGGAATTTTTATTCTATTTATCTCACAGAAAACTTGATTGGTGATATGTGCAGAGGTCTACAAAATACAATTTTATTACCTACTATAAACTTTAAACGGGTATAAATAAATTAAATAGGCTGGTAAGAATTTTTAGCGACTTGAATTACGATTTAAAAGAATTACGACTAGATAGACCCCATACTGCCCTTAACAGACGTTTTATAATTTAATTGCACAGTTAGCTTGAATAGAATTCCCCCAGAAGATTACTACGTAAGCGCACAGTGAGTGAGTTTATTCGAATAAGATTATTTCGTTCTAGAGCAGAGATTTCCAAACTTATTTTTCTCATAGACCACGTTCAAAAATTTGCTGGTTCCGGTGGACCCCCTGCAGCTACATTTCTACCATATTTCCAGTCGACGGAAAATGTGAAGATTAGATCTAACTATGAAAATTTGCGTTACGGCTGAGTTCCACGAACTAACAGCTTCCGAAAAAAAGTGAGAATTGATTGGTTAATTTTTGATTGACTGAGCTGTGATTGGATGTCAAAAAAGTAAAGTTGGCCGATCAAAAAAAATGCTTCCATCCAACTTTACATTTTTGACATCTACTCACAGCACAAGAAAGCAATCAAGCCAACATTTTAGTTCTTCACTATCGAAACCAGATGAATTTTCGTGGACTCCCGCTTACGAATTGTGAACCCCCATTTTTTTGCCACGCCAACGTAGACCGCCGTCGAGTCTCCCGTGGACGCCTGGGGGTCCACGTGGACCACTTTGGGAATGTTCTAGAGTAATCGGACTAAGTGTGATATACAAACTCTTAATCATGATGTACTGAAAACATGTCTATCTAGGAATTCTAACTCAAATTAGAGTCCATTTTTTTTCATTAAACTTGGAAGTAATATTATAAGTAGCACATCTGTTTTATAGTATTGTTGAATATTTCATTAGAAAATATACCACCAATAGCTGAAACTTAGTGAATGATTTTTCTGGCCTATTTCATAATAGTTTTAATGTTTTGTAATAAGAATTGTGTTATCTGTCATATCGTTACTATAAAATGTAAATTAACTTGCAAAGACAGAACTTGCAAAACTTGCACAGATGATATTTTATAATCAGATTCATCAAATTTTTTGTCTCCGATTACCAAATCAACTTCAAGATGGCAATAGACACAAATAGAAGTTTATTTTGTGTATTTACAAGAATAGAAGTTAAATTTTGTTTTATCTACAGTCCTCTGAAAAGTACGTTGGAACCTCATTACAAAAAAAAACTTTCTTAACAAACTTGGTTTTAGCCCGCTTGGCGGGTATAGTGGTTAACTCATCGTCGCAAATCATTAGTTTAACAACTGATTTTTGAAGTCGAATGTTCTGAAATCTAAATCATAGTAAAGGTTAGTTGCTTTTATACGGATTTGAATACTAGACGTTAGATACCGGTCGGTGTACTTGACTAGGGATCAATAGCCCGTATATATCTTTTAATATAGTTCTTATTCACATCATCAGTGTCTTCAATTATCGTTTTTTTCTGAAATGAAAAGGATGTTTTTCCTAAACATAGTTTCAAACAAGTTAATACAATTGAAGGTTATTACTCTTTCATTTTTATAAATATAGAACGGCTGTTTAACAAGCATATTGAAAACAGAGTGATAAATATTTAATGGTTTTTATTAGACGACTCGTTTTGTCATTCCTGAGAAATTTCTGTTACATTTGCAATTGAATCTCCTATAATCAATCAAAGACAAAATACCTTCGGGAATGACTAAATTAAATTTGATATTTGAAAATCGTATTTTTTAAAAACATATTTTATAAAATTGATTTAATTGTATTTTTTTTTCATTTTTATTTAATAAACGAAATGTTAAAATTAAACTTTTTGTGGATTAATAGTAAAAATAAATTATTTGCTTTTTAATTAAATTTCAATTCTGTTTTTCATTCAATATTGCTAAAGTTAATAGTCTCATAGCAACAGGTGTTAAGGAGCAGATGTTAAACATATGTACAAAAGGGAAATTTTAAAAATGCAGGAAATAATAAATTGATTAGGTTGGCCCAACAGCAATAACATTTATTAGTAGTATTCGTTAAACATTTATATTCATTTTGTAACTGATATTCTATTTTTATTATTACTTAACTATGATTATTATTATTGTTGTTGTTAAAAGTATTACGTAAAATGTTATTAACAAATTAAAAATTAATTCTGATAATAGCAATTATTGTTTTATATTTAATGTTATTTTTCAAACTATAGTTATATTTTGTTTCCGATTTTTAAAATAAAGGTAATAACATTACATATCTTTAAACAAAAATGAATACCAGCAGAATAGCTAACAGTTGTTTTGAATATGAATTGGTATTTTGTATTGAAATTTACACATCTACAACATTAGAATGATTAATTACCATCAGCATCAGAATCACACTGGTGGAAAGGAAGTTCATAACGGGTGTGTGGCCGAATATTTTAAATTTTAAGTAGGTTCTTTATTTATTCGCTTTTACATTCCCAGAGAATATAGCTAGAATAACTATATTAAAGGGGGAAGTATGATAATGGTGTCAAAAATATGGTATCTGGTCTTTGTGCAGGTCTTTAGGATTTAGTCCGACTAGTTCATCTAGAAAAAAAAATTATTTGAACACGACATGACTTCCTTTTACTCCTATTTAATTACATATACACATTTTTTGCTGTACTTCATTTAAATTTATTTCATTTGAAAGTGAGATACGATCCTCCAATTCTTTAATAAAGTGGACAGAAATTGCATCACATTTTGTTACGGTGTCCGTATCAGCATTTTATATTACTCATAGTTAATATATTAATTTTGTTTTACGTCGGTCAGATGGTTTTGTAGTGTAAGTGAAAACGTGTCGGATCTATAAACATGGACACATCGGTTCGAATCCAACTACTTGTACGTATATTTTTTTTAACTTTCTTTTTAATTTAAATATATTGATTTATTAATAACTATTAACCTCTGTCAAAAGTTTTGAATTAAAATGAAAAATACATAAATTTTTATTTCACTAATAGCTTTTGATTTTTAATTTTACTTTTTTTTTGTTATTATTGAATTATTATTTATTGTAAAAACTGTTTTACAATCAGATGATAATAATTATTAATAAATCAATATATTTAAATAAAAAAAATTAATAAAATTTAATAAAATATATATGTATATCAAGTCGATTGGAACCGTAGTACCTTCCCCTTGTAAGATCCAAATATTTCATTAATTTAAAATTTAATTTGGCTATAACTCTGTAACCAATGAAAATAAGTACCACTTGTGATATATCGTTGAAAAGCTATCGATGAGGGCTAATTAATGCAAAAATCCGAATGTTTTGGATTTTGGGCTTTTTGGACACTTTTAGTCAAGTCGACAGCAATCAAAAGGGGAATGTGCACATTCTCCTTTTTATTAAACTAGATATTAAAGCAGTCCTAAATCCAAAATTTCAACATCCTACAGTTAATCGGTTTTTTAGTTATGCGAGGTACATACATACATACATACATACGTACAAACGTCACGCCGAAACTAGTCAAAATGGATTTAGGGATGGTCAAATATTTCCGTTGAAATCTGAAAACCGAAACTTTTTGCGAACAAAGTACTTCATTCACTTCATAAAAGGAAGTAAATAACATATCAGGTTTGATTGAACCGATTATTTTCAAATTTGTCTAAAATATTTTTATATCTGGGGCATTGACCATATTAACTCTTCTCACAATTCCTCCAGGGAATGGGGGGTTATCTCAAAAAGCCAACTTCAATTTTCTTCAGAGCCACTTTAGAAAAAACTTTTAAAAAAATATTTTAACCTACAATTGCATACATGTATTTAAAAATAATCCAGAATCTTTTTTTTTAAATATCAACCCCTATCCTTAAAATTGAAATCCTTTTTTTTCTCCCTTCGGTTTCAATATGTTTAGAAATTTATATATTTTTATCTGTTCCCCAGCTTTAAAAAATTAATACTCTGTTTTTTGGCTTTAATTTTTATTATTAAAAATTATTTTGTTCTTTATCACTTTAAGAGCAAATAAAATTCAACTAATTTTGGCCCCAATAATATATACCCCTACTCCCAAAATAAAAAGGAATTTTTTTTATTGTTATCATAAAAGTCGTCCTTTATTTTTTCAGTATTTTTAATAAATTCTTTTTCAATTCTTTTTTCTTTTTTTTTTAAGGTTCACTTATTTATAAAAATATGTTTACTAAATTATCCCCATAGAGTAAGGGAGTAACAAAATGAAAAATATTTTTATGTGATATTTCAAAATGCTGATGCTTAAATGTTATTTTAGCAATCATTATAATAGCAAAATTCACTATTGATATAGGGGCACAGAATTTAAAAAAGTTCGGAAATTTTTTCTGTTCTATTTATATTTAAACGTTTATTATAAAAAATAAGACTTTTGATGATTGAGTTGCCGAGAGGTTTTGCAATGAAAAGTTTGTGCAAGATAATAAATAAGATGCAATAATAGCTGGCAAAAGTACTTTTCCAGCTTTTATTTTCAATCTACTGCTTGGTTTGATACCATCCTCCACTTCTCCCTGTTGTGTACGAATCTTTTAATCTCAACATATTTACTAAAACCAATAAACTTATAAATTTATTTGGTATAATTATTCCAACCTTTATCCAACTTTATATTGTCTCGTGTTCGCGGCTCGATCAGGATACTGAGTTATTGACAACTGAAGATGTTTATATAATTACAATTTATTGGTTTAAAAACATAAGTAAAACAAGGAATATCAATAATAATAACAATAGTAATAATAATAATAACAGACAATAAAAAACCATCTCAAATAATAATTAGACTAATGACAATAATGGCAACAGTAAACAATAATAAGATTAAATGTCAATAACAATCAAATAACCATAAATGTCAGTAATACTAATAAACAAAAATTACATAAAAACAGAATTTAAAATAATACTCAGGATTTATTTGCAGGTAGAAAAATAATGAAAATCAGAATACAGTCCCATTGACAAAAGACATTGTATTACCGCTTTTAAGTGTCATTAAATGTCACTTTAGTCTCGTATTAATAACAACAATCAACAAATAAGACAAGTATAAAGATATTTCAATGCAAATACCTTTGCTGTTCGCAAATTAAATTTAGTAAATTACCTCTTTCTTTCACTTATAGTCTTGTTTTCGTGTGACGGGATTACTTACGACATCACCTTAATTGCGCCAACTTAGTTCACTTTGAAATTCGCTCCTTCACTGACCTTCTCACAGAATACTTCCGCTAACTGACATCGCAGAATCTCCTCGCGGAATTGAACTTTTAACTGGTCTTCCCCACCCGGAATATTTATACTCCTAGCGTCTTTACCTGCCGAACCGAACTCAACTGAAAAAGTGAGAAGGCTCGACTGAGCTCTTTCCTTCCCATGCATTCCTAACCTTGGTCCGGTAACTCTTCTCACGGAACGAACATCTGTTTAGTGTGTCAGTGGGAAATATTACAAAAGACAATTTTAAACGGACCTGTTATCTTTACTGAAAGGGTATTTTAGCTTCTTTTTGGATTCCTCCCGTTATTATATTTTCTACAACTTTCTTCTTAATTGGTAGGAATCAGTTACTCAGGTCCGTTACACCGGTCTCTTTTAACAACATCTTCATTTACTACATATATATATATATATATATATATATATATATATATATATAAAATATATATATATATATAAAATATATATATATAAAATATATATATATATAAAATATATATATATATATATATATATATATATATATATATATATATATATATATATATAGATATAGATATATATTTAATACCAGATTAATTAATTGCATCTGAAATTCATAACATCAGGAAGTAAATTATATTCCCTCTTTACAGACTTTTTCTAAATTTTTTATCTTTAGTCCTCATCATTTCGAACTTTATCAACCAACCGAATTCTTCATATTTTCTTTCCTATAACATCACATTTCAAACCTTTTATCTTTATGTTTATTACTTTTCTATTATCAATATTTCCAATAAATTCCTACTAATATTTTTAGAACTGATATTTATGTGTAGAAACATATATTTCATGCTAGCAATCATTTTTAAAACTTCTATTGATTGTACAATTCTACCTAGTGTCTTTTTTTTACTTGTAGATCCTTCGTAATTGTATTACCTAAATAATAATTCTACATTACCCTTCCCTCTCTTAATTTTTTTTCTTTATTATCTTCTTTTTGGTAATCTTTATATTCTAATATCTAAATTGCTTTTGGTTGTTTCTATTGAAGGAATAATTTCTTCAATTAATCAAAACAATATTATTACTGTAAATTACTTACACTATTATTGCAGAGAAAAATATGGCATTTTTATAATCAAGAGCTTCCGGGTTTGGTTTCCAAAGAATTATAACATTTTTTTCCGTAATTTCATCAATCATAAAAATAAAATTTATTGCATCATCAGCGTTTTATTGCTAAATGAGCACGTATGTAGATAAACGTTGATACTCGATTGTGTTATACTCAAATAAACACAATATTAAGCGAGGAGGTAAATGTATTCAGTATCGGTAAAGGTAAAAAATAAATTACCTCCCAAATTTAAGATGAAAATATTAAAAATTTATGCTGCAGACGGTTTTTAATTTTTTTATTGAATAAAAAAATTAAGAAATGAAGAACAAACAAGATTCCTAATTGATTTATTTTCCGATTTCTAATCAATAAATTTGTTTCTAATTATAAATTAGTTATTAATCGATACGGAAATGTTACGTCCAATTTAAACAGCGTGCTTGTATTAGTTTTTATTTTATTTTTTAAATCTTCTTTTTCAATTATTTGATACTTTACTTGCGGAATTTTGTTACTGGCTCCTAACATCCACCATTTTGATTTTTTCATATTACTATGTACCCAACGGTTCAACTGGGACATATCATTTGATAATAATTTATCTCACAAAAATCGATCTAATTATAAAGCCGTAAATAACCAAACACACTACCCAGATTTTCAAACATTATTCTCCCTTAAGATAAAAAAAAAATTTTTCTTACCAAGACGTTAATTAGGATAGACATTCAAATAATAATAAAAAAAAAAAACAAATAACAATAAAGTTTGTATATAAGCGAATAAAACTTATTTTCATCTATTTATATCTAATAACATAAATTCTAGTTAACAAACATTCCAAGTAAGTTTTCCAATAAGGTACAGGAAGAAAAAATCTAGCACCTCAAACCAAAAATTGACTTTGATCGAAGAGATAATAAAAGGCCCTGATGAGAGAAACGATGGCAGAAATACAGAGACTTCCCCATGTGGAAAGGTAAATAAAACACCCCGGAGACATACGGTCTGTCAACATTGGTTTACCGTAATGCTACACCTCGCTTCCTTTCCTTTTTTCCGTTCTTTTTTCGTGCCTGAATATACCACCCTAACAAATACGCACGCTCTTACCTTGGCCCAATTCAGTCAATAAATAAAATGAAAAACACAAAAACTGTATTGATTATATTTCACTGGGAATAGAAAATTCTTCGTTTTTTCCTGCTTCTACAAAAAAACATCCAATTTTTTATTCTCCGTTAAATTCAATATTGCTATACACATACGTAATACCATTTACAACACAAAAAAATCTTCTAACAAAATGATGTAATTTTTTTAATTCTCACGTATTATAGCAATAATAATAATAATAAATTATTTAATAATTTAAATTTTATTATACAATTATTATTATTATTATTATTATTACAAACAAAAACATTTAAACAGCATTATTTCAATAACTGCGTATCCTAACTGTTAATTTTTTGTGTATTCATCATGGACGTTTTTTAATAAAATTAATACAACTCATACAAACGTTTCTCTTATTTTCTCCACGGAGATGGATTTTTTAAAGAACTTTTTTTTGTCTTCAGTTATTTGACTGGTTTGATGCAGCCCTCCAAGATTCCCTATCTAGTGCTAGACGTTTCATTTCAGTATACCCACTACATCCTACATCCTTAACAATTTGTTTTATGTATTCCAAACATTGCCTGTCTACAAAATGTTTTCCTTCTACCTGTCCCTCCAATATGAAAGCGACTATTCCAGGATGCCTTAATATGTAGCCTATAAGTCTATCTCTTCTTTACCTATATTTTTCCAAACCCTTATTCCTTCATCGATTTGCCGGAACACCTCTTCATTTGTCACTTTATCCATCCATCTGATTTTAAACATTCTCCTATAGCATCGCATTTCAAAAGCTTCTAATCTTTTCTTCTCAGATACTCCGATCGTCCAAGTTTCATTTCCATATAAAGCTACACTCCAAACATATACTTTCAAAAATCTTTTCCTGACGTTTAAATTCGTTTTTGATGTAAACAAATTATATTTCTGACTGAAGGCTCGTTTCGCCAGTGCTATTCGGCATTTTATATCGCTCCTGCTTCGTCCATCTTTAGTAATTCTACTTCCCAAATAACAAAATTCTTCTACCTCCATTAACTTTTTTGTTCCTATTTTCACATTCAGTGGTCCTTCTTCATTATTTCGTTTTGTTCTTGTTTATTTTCATGCGGTAGTTCTTGCGTAGGACTTCATCCATGACGTTCATTGTTTCTTCTAAATCCTTTTTACTCTCAGCTAGAATTGATATATCATAGCAAATCGTAGCATCTTTACCTTTTCATCTTGTACTGTTACTCCGGATCTAAATTGTTCTTTAACATCATTAACTGCTATTTTTATCTAAAGATTAAGATGTAAGAGTGATAGGGAACATTCTTGTCGTACTCCCTTTCTTATTACGGCTTCATTCTTATGTTCTTCAATTATTACTGTTGCTGTTTGGTACATGTAAATGTTAGCAATCGTTTTTCTATCTCTGTATTTTAACCCATTTTTTTTTAAATGTTTAAAGAAATACCGAATGAAATTTATAAAGAGAATTTGATTTTCTGAATTACAAATTTTCAAGCTATCGAACTGATATTATTTCTAGTCGTTCGGTAGAATGATGCAGGCAAGAGTTTGACCGACGGCAGAAACACGGAAGACTTATTTACTCTGACCAGCTCGCAAATCGACATTTCCAAATTTTTTAAATTGTTTAAAATATAAAAAAGTAATAACTTTGATGATATAAAGCTACATATCATCGCAGAAATATATATATATATAAATAATATACACATGTATACGTTTATATGTCTATACAAATATATATATTATTTATTTATTGCTTTATATTTATTTAGAATTAATATTCAACTGTTTTACCGTTTTGAAACCTGTATTTTTTGACAATTTAATGTCAACACTATTGAAACATTTTTTTTATAATGCGAATCGTTTTCGCATTATTATTGCAATTGTTCAAATCAATGAAAATAAAAACTCAAATCCTAATAGATGACTAGAGACATCGATTAGAAAAACTGACTGATATGAACTAGATCAGTATTAATTTCATTTTTACTGCAGAGAAAAAAAAATATTTTCATTCATGAAGATCGAGTGCTTTATTTGATGAGAATTTTGAAGTTTTTTCATAAAAATAAGAAGAATCTTATTATTAATAGATGATTAGTAATTGACTAGACTTTATATATTGTCTAAAATTTCACAGATAAGTTTTCTTTTTATCGTTAAACTAATATGACTAGATACTGAAGATGGCGCTATCAACCAATCGCATGATTTCAGATTGAATATATTCTTGCTGTTCCACTTGAGTTGAATCTTGCTCTATAACTTTGTTTTGGTTTTTTTTATAACCCTGCCTTTCGGAACGAGACCCTCAGTTAAGCATGAACACGGTTGCGGGAGGTGCCTTCGTCTCTGTCCGCCAGATGAGGAAAACGCCAGGTCCGGCTATGCCGTTCCCGGCCTCCATCACCCAGCAACCGGGACTCGGTTCTTTGTGCTTCGCCTCTAACGGGGATACTCCTTGAGAGACGGCCCCGCCGAGACTCAGTCTTTTAGCTCAGGAGTTCGAGAGTCCCCGCACTTCATCGCCACTGCCCACCCATGCAAGCACTAGCGAACGGCTGCTCCGTACGGTGGTGTTCCTCAGCCCCTCGTTTCCCGATATTTCATTTGCAGTATTCCCAACACAAAACCCGTCACAGTGTCGAAGTTCACCAAACTGCGTAACATCGTTCCAACGATGGTCCCGATCTCCAGATGCCCAGTTACGGCAGCACAGTCGCGGCGTTCCTCGTCCCACAACCGGCACTGGAATATCACGTGTTCCGGCGTATATACTCCCGACAGTTGAGGCAGAAGGGGTCTTCAGTTCTACTTCGTTCAAACAGGTATGTACAAAAGACCCCATGGCCGTTCAGGAATTGTGTCAACCAGAATCCCATTTCGCCGAACTTCATTCCGGCCCACGGCTCAATGAGCGCGATCAAACGATGCATCCATCTACCTTTCGTGAACGCATCCCAATTGGCTTGCCAATCCCTGTAGACAGCTGAGTTGGCATCGTCTTAGACACACCCTGATAGTCTTGCCCACGAGCTGCCACCAGCTGTTGAAGTGGCGACATCCCAATCTCCACCAGCACCGCCTCAGTCGAGACCGAGGCGAATGCGAAGAGTTTTATGCCAAGAGGCGTATGCTCTTAGGTTAATTTTTTTCACATACATAATAAACCTTTAAGAACATTATAGAACACGCTATGCAATACACGATTATTTCTGCAAATGATAAATGTAATATGCTTCAGAACACAAAGAAAATAATTTAGTTTTACACATAGATATTAAAACGGATAATTTACAGAAAAATAACAGTTTAAGTCTCGAAGATTAAATTCATAATTTTAGGGGAAAAACCTCATGTCGAAGGTAGATGTACTGAATATGGAAACACAGATTTCATGCATAGAATGGAAATTCATTCTTTAGGAAAGCTGTTGATCATTCAAATAAAATTATTCGGAAACGACGCAGTAAGTTTACGCAAAATAACTGGAACTAATGGAATAAAAAAAATTGTCTAATTATGTTTGCAAACTCTTCGGGAAAAAATATAAACTTATTGGTGCAATATTTCATCACGGGCAGTCAATGAAAGAAGGACATTATACTACCATGATCAAAATTGGGAAAAATTTGATTGAAAGTAATGATTTACTATTTGCAAAAAAAAAGTTAGTCACGAAATTCCAAAAACGTTTATGTTTTAGTTTTAGAACAAAATTTGATTTTTTATTAGATACGTGAATACAATGAAGAAAAGTTATTAGCAAACACACAACAAATACCAGAATTTTTATAAATAAAAAAATAAAAACAGTTTCAATTTAACTAATGAACAGAAAACAAAAAAATAGAAGATATCAAAACTCTTAAAATAATAAAATTGTTAACGTTTCGACGAGAGTTTGCCGTCAATTGAAAACATCAAAAATCGAAAATCAAAATTCAACAATTTATTTATTTATACTTCTTCAAAAAGGCATTGTCCTAATTAAAAAAGTACATATATATATATATATATATATATATATATATATAAAAGGCGAGATAATTTTTTTTTTTTAATTACATAAAAAAGATAATTAAATATTTGTAAGAACTGAGAAGCATAATTTAATTACATCCTAAACTTAAATTCCAGATTTATCCAAAGAAAAATCCTAATAGTTTCAGAAAAAATATATGTTTTATTTTCACAATTTAACTGCTTCGTAATCGATTTGCTAAAATACTTATAACAGACTAAAAAAAAAATTGAAGTAATCAATTCAACTTGTATTACTTTGAGCATAAAATTAGAACCGTTGAATTGATTGATGAAACTTTTTGTTGTTCTTTATGGCTTTATAAAAATGGTTCTAGGCGTAAATAAATGACGAATTCATTTCAACAAAAAGTTCATTTGTCTGTATTTTATTTACTAAAATATAAAAAAATTATCATCGTAAATAAATTTATCAAAAAACTATTTCAATCAGAATACCTATTTTATTCAATCAGTTAGATTATTTAATCTAATTACATAAAAATGCAAAAGAAAATTAAATATATCATTTATTATTAAAGGAAAAGTAAAATTATATTTTTAAATTAAAAAAAAAGGATGATATTTTATACAATTAATTTTATTCGATATACAATGAAAAAAATAATAACAATGATAAAATTATATATATATATAACACAGAAAACTGCGTAATGATTGAGTACACTAAAAAGCAGCTAATCCTTTTCAATTCGAGGACAGAGGTGAACTGTCAGATAAACAATACAGCTTTAGACGTGGAAGGTCAACCCCTGTGGCGAGTGGTAAATTGGTTCCCATGATTAATGAGGCAGCAACCGGTACCTGGCGCACGAAGAAAGTTCTGTCGTCGTTGCTTGGACGTACAAACTGCTTTCATCTCGTTGCGCCGGTATGCCATTTTTGGGATCTCAAAAATCGAAGAATTGACAACAACCTGCGAAGAATGGTGCAGCGATACCTTCAAGACACATATATAATCTGTTATTCAACTAATTCACCCATCCTTTTCCAAGTTACATGTGGGGTGCCACAAGGTTCAGTATTGGGACCTACGTTGTGGAACATAGTATATGACCGTGTTCTCCGACTGAATTACCCCGAGGGTGTTGCCCGATTGCCTTCGCGATTGCTCTAGTAGTAATGGCGGGTTCGGGGAAGGATGTGGCAATATGACCAACATGGCAATACGAAGGATCCAGGGCTGGATGCAGAAAAAAAGAAAGAAAAAATCTTTTACAATTTTCCGGCCTTCGTGGCGCGAGTGATAGCGTCTCGGCCTTTCATCTGGAGGTCCCGGGTTCGAATCCCGGTCACACAAGGCATTTTCACACGCTACAAATGCATTCATCTCATCCTCTGAAGCAATACCTAACGGTGGTCCCGATGTTTAAAAAAAGAAATCCTTTTCAATTTATTAAAAATAATACAATTTTATTTCTAAATAATCTTTAAAAAACAAATTAAATAATCTTTAAGTTCAATCTGTATAAAAATTTCAATTATTTTGTTGATTATTAATAAAATAATAAGAAATAAACATACAAATAAAAAATAACGATTTGTAAAAATCCAGTAAATACGCTTTTCATTATTTTTTCATCCCAATAAATTTAAAAACAAGAACAAGGAAAACAAAATGAATTTCCAGATTTTTCAGGGTAAATCATTTGATTCTTTAAACTCAGCATTAATGTTCGTACGAATAACTTCTAATTTAACTATTCTAAATGTTTTCTTAGTTTTGGCACCTTATTTTATCTTAAATATACAGATTAAAAGACAATTTATACTAGAATTCGAACATTTGGTAGTTAATTTTGTATATTTAGAAAACGTTTTTGACAGAATCTTAACATAGGACAAATAAATTAACTGTACATTATGGCGGAAAGTGACAGTAATATTAACTATTAGTAAGTTGTGGTAGTTAAGTAGTAAAATATAACAACAACAAAATATGATGTGGGCACCACATGACTTCCTTGTACGCCTATTAAATTACATATACATATTTTTTTTTAAATGAAAAGTACATCAAATTTATTTTATTAATAAATAACTTTCTGATATTTTTTAATCGTTTTATTGAATTATTATTTATTGTGTATTTTTTTACAATTAGAAATTAATAATTTTTAATAAATCAATATATTTAAATATAAAAAAAAAAATTTTTAAGGAGATGAAGTTGGATTTGAACCGATGTACCTTCCTCTTGTAAGATCCAAATTATTTCATTAATTAAAATTTTAATTGACTATAACCCTGGAACCAATGAAAATAACTACCATTCATGATATATCGTTGAAAAGCTCTCAATGAGGGCTTATTACTGGTGGTAAAAATGCAAATTTTTAGTTTTTTGGGCTTTTTTGATCCAGTCGATTGGAATCAAAAGTGGTGGTGCACAACTAGATGTTACAACAGTCCTAAATCCAAAATTTCAACATCCTACGGCTAATCGTTTTTGAATTATGCGAGATACATACGTACGTACAGACGTCACGCCGAAACTAGTCAAAACGAATTCAGAGATGGTCAAAATGCATATTTCCCTTGAAATCTGAAAACCGAATTTTTCCCTTTCATAATGCTTCCTTTACTTCGTACAAGGAAGTAAAAAACTTGAAAAATAGCTCCAAAAGATCTATTCAGTAGATAATTATAATCAGATAAATTTTATTTAAATCTGTAATTTCTTTCCACCGTCACCTGATTTGTATACATTCTGGAACCCTCCGGATATCAATCAGCTTTATATATCGAGAACCTTACACAGCTGCGTCTATTCATCGTGAATACTAATAGCCTGTAGTCTATTTGGAGTCTATAGATGTAATTTGTTACATTATTAGATCACGAGGTCGAGTAAACTATAAAAGCTAGAAAAAATCACTTAAAGGCTAGTAAAATCACCAACTTGATTAAAAGGCGAGGTTTCAAATTCTAATTAAAATCTAAAACCATGATGGCAGAAGAAAGATAATTCTGAGAAACCTATGACATTGAAATATCACTGTTCCTTATAAACTTTAACCTAACCAGACAATCGTTAATCCTCCGTATCATCCATAACTATGTTACGAGTAACGTTAAAATAATACTTTAAACATGTAATTTTTAATATTTGATATAGCATTAATCAACGAACTTTCTGAAATTATTACCTGATTCACCAGATAAGTTTATCGGTGAAGAATTAGCATTACTGATTATTAGATCATAATATTAATATGTAAGGATGATTCAGAAGAAATAAAAATCATATACGTAAGGAAGTTATATAAGCAATCGGATGCCTGCTAATTTGTTATATTAGTAACAGTGTTAATTGCATCGTCATGATGCCTATTAAAAAAGTTGGGCCTTTAACTCTGAAGGTGAGAGACAGTTTACTTTAATCTCAAATTTAAATTAATTATAAATTAGGAAACTTTTCGAGGACATATTTTTTTAACGAACATCATGATTTATTACAGATTTTCTTACGCAGTCGCTCTTTACACCGGTAAAAAGTAAATTTTTAAATTCCGTTTACATATTTTTGTCCTTTCCACTACAAGAAAATATTTTACGCCTGTATATCATTTTTTACAGCCTATATATTTTCTTGAAAACAATTCAATCTTTGAATAGCAAATTATATATTTATATCAAATTAATGTTTTTTATTCGACGTATAATACCGAAGGAAATCAGGGTATCCATACTTAACCCGTTTCAACACTGTAACGGTAAATTTTTATTTGTAAATATTGTGGAAGATAACCTGAATTATAACTTCTATAAACAAATTTTAAAAATGGAGTTATGAAATCCATCCTTAAATCAGTTTGACTTGTTAAGGACGAATAGGTAAATTCTACACGGCTGTTTATAAAATACAGAAGTATAACGTGTGTTGAATATTACACTTCTTTGCTTCAAACTGATTCTAACGATTTTTAAAGATCAGGGTAATAAATTTTAAATTCATTTACAGTACTTTATAAAGTAGCAAAAAAATAAATTTTATATATTTCATTTAGTAAAACAAATATCTACGCTACAAATATTTATGCTATCTTTCCAAAATGTGAAATATCGTTACGTTTACTGTAATTAAATTAAAATTATGTTGATTTTTTATTAGTAAGTTTAAAACTGAAATAAAGTGAATATAATTCGTTACCTAGTTTGACCTAACGTTAAAAAAAGTGAAAAAAGAAGATTTTTACCATCTAAAATGTATATAACGTTAAAACGAAGCTCTTATTAATTAAAAGTGGAGGTAATCATGTTCTCTTTTACTGAGCATGTTAACAAATAAAAAAAACATCGTTCTGCGATGAGTTTGTCAAAAAGAATCACAGATTACGCTTATATAAACAATTTCAGATGCAAAGGATAATTTTTTTTTGTTAGACGGATTAAAAAAAATAAATTAAATAAAAATAATATATTTTTAGTTATTATATTAAAATAGCCATTAAAAAACTAATAACTCCAAGTTACGTTTTAATTAAATATACGTTAACAAGATTATTATTACACTATACTTTTTAACGATAAATTATCATGTAAAATTCTTTTAAACAGATTATAGTATAAAAATTTTATTCATTTCACCTTCCTCAAATTTCATTTTAGAAAATTATTTACTACTTTAAAATAAAAATTTCTTTACATAATTTTAAATTAAACAAAATATTTATGTAGATTTTTTTATACCGAATAAGTTCTTTAATTTTTACACATTTTAAAATGTTTTTCTGACAAATTACCTAACAAAAACTCTAACGTGATTAAATGCCAAACGTTATTTAGAAAAATTAGTCGTATTTAGTGCATTTTTTATGACATTTAGATTTAAAAATACAATATTACTTATCAAAACCATATCGTGGGCGATATCAGCCACTACAGTAAATGATAATATAATCATTATTAGGCTTACGAAAGAAAGTAAACAATTAAATGCCTTATTAATCTCAAGTATATCTATTATCTTTTTTCAATTAACCGAATATAGTTTTGTACATCGGCATGCCAAGACCTACAGTAAACAGATAATATTCTGCTCAATAAATGATTACTTTATCCACCACAGAAACTGAACGTATAAAAACCATCATTACTGTCAATAAAAGTATTTTTGATTAGCGTCTCTTGTTGTTTCTCAGATGATTTCTGTGTATCACATCTATATGAAATCATGGGATAAATAGTGAAAGGCATATAATTAATATTTCCCTTTCATAATGAATTATAATACTGGATACATCGTCTCCATTTAATAGGGGAAAGAGTTGAAATAAAAAGTATATAGATTTACAATTTATGTTAGACTCATGTAAGTGTACAAAGAATACCGGATAAAATACTTAATTTTACCCTTACAGTCTAACGATTCCATTGATCACCGAAGTTATACAACGTTCACTGGCTGCAGTTTCAGTGAGCATATTGTTTTTCATTTAAAGTGATTAATAATTTCAGCAGTCGACACAATACAAAATTTATTTATTTTAAATCTATATAAGACTACGTAAATCCAAATGGAAAATTGGAAACTGCAGTCTAGAAAGTAGTGAGATCTGATGTACAGTCAACAAACATTATACTGTATGAATAACTGTTCGAAGTAGTAATGACGTCGAAAGAAAAATGCAGACCCAAATAACAATTCATTGAAAAAACGAAACATGTTAAAATAAAAAATTATTATCTGCTTTTGCCTTCTATTAATAATGAAATAGAAAAATAATGAACGTTATAAATGATTTAAAAAGAAAATGAACTGGCCAGTAATAAAAAAATATAAAATACAGGTAATCAATTTCATAAAAAAAATAAAAACATAAATATGAAGATAAAATCATGTAACATACCATAATTTGTAGAATTTTTTTATTTATTAAGTAAAATATCAAAAGATGAAGGATTTAGGGATGGCAATGGATTAGTCAATAGAATTTTTTTTATAGAAAAAGAATTAATGAATAATAAACAAATTTAATAAATACAATAAAATTTTGAATAATATAATTATACACTTGAATACTCTAAAGCAATGGAAAGCATACTCAGGAAAAAACAAAGCGTTATTTACGAAATTTACTCGTGTATATATTTTTTCTTTTTTGTCTTCAGTCATTTGACTGTTTTGATGCAGCTCTCCAAGCTTCCCTATCTAGTGCTAGTCGTTTCATTTCAGTACACCCTCTACATCCTACATTCCTAACAATTTGTTTTACAAATTCCAAACATGGCCTGCCTACACAATTTTTTCCTTCTACCTATCCTTCCAATATTAAAGCGACTATTCCAGGATGCCTTAGTATGTGGCCTATAATTCTGTCTCTTCTTTTAACTATATTTTTCCAAATGCTTCTTTCTTCATCTATTTGCCGCAATACCTCTTCATTTGTCACTTTATCCACGTCTGATTTTTAACATTCTCCTATAGCACCGCATTTCAAAAGCTTCTAATCTTTTCTTCTCAGATACTCCGATCGTCCAAGTTTCACTTTCATATAAAGCGACACTCCAAACATACACTTTCAAAAATCTTTTCCTGACATTTAAATTAATTTTTGATGTAAACAAATTATATTTCTTACTGAAGGCTCGTTTCGCTTGTGCTATTCGGCATTTTATATCGCTCCTGCTTCGTCCATCTTTAGTAATTCTACTTCCCAAATAACAAAATTCTTCTACCTCCATAATCTTTTCTCCTCCTATTTTCACATTCAGTGGTCCATCTTTGTTATTTCTACTACATTTCATTACATTTGTTTGGTTCTTGTTTATTTTCATGCGATAGTTCTTGCGTAGGACTTCATCTATGCCGTTTATTGTTTCTTCTAAATCCTTTTTACTTTCGGCTAGAATTACAATATCATCAGCAAATCGTAACATCTTTATCTTTTCACCTTGTACTGTTACTCCAAATCTAAATTGTTCTTTAACATCATTAACTGCTAGTTCCATGTAAATATTAAAAAGTAACGGAGATAGGGAACATCCTTGTCGGACTCCCTTTCTTATTACGGCTTCTTTCTGATGTTCTTCAATTATTACTGTTGCTGTTTGGTTCCTGTACATGTTAGCAATTGTTCTTCTATCTCTGTATTTGAACCCTAATTTTTTTTAAATGCTGAACTTTTTATTCCAGTCAACGTTATCGAATGCCTTTTCTAGGTCTATAAACGCCAAGTATGTTGGTTTGTTTTTCTTTAATCTTCTTTCTACTATAATTCTGAGGCCTAAAATTGCTTCCCTTGTCCCTATACAATTCCTGAAACCAAATTGGTCTTCTCCTAACACTTCTTCCACTCTCTTCTCAATTCTTCTGTATAGAATTCTAGTTAAGATTTTTGATGCATGACTAGATAAACTAATTGTTCTGTATTCTTCACATTTATCTGCCCCTGCTTTCTTTGGTATCATGACTATAACACTTTTTTTGAAGTCTGATGGAAATTTCCCTTTTTCATAAATATTACACACCAGTTTGTATAATCTATCAATCGCTTCCTCACCTGCACTGCGCAGTAATTCTACAGGTATTCCGTCTGTTCCAGGAGCCTTTCTGCCATTTAAATCTTTTAATGCTCTCTTAAATTCAGATCTCAGTATTGTTTTTCCCATTTCATCCTCCTCAACTTCCTCTTCTTCCTCTATAACACCATTTTCTAATTCATTTCCTCCGTATAACTCTTCAATATATTCCACCCATCTATCGACTTTACCTTTCGTATTATATATTGGTGTACCATCTTTGTTTAACACATTATTAGATTTTAATTTATGTACCCCAAAATTTTCCTTAACTTTCCTGTATGCTCCGTCTATTTTACCAATGTTCATTTCTCTTTTCACTTCTGAACACTTTTCTTTAATCCTCGTGTATATATATATATATATATATATATATATATATATATATATATATATACACATAAATATAAATATATTTTAGGGATTTGGTTTGCCTGAAATAAGAGTCCATTATATGCATTTACATATTAGGCCCATTCTCACCAGTTATTGCATATTTTCCTTATAATATAGTGATGATGCATATTTTTGCTTCATTTACAATATTTTTCGGTAGGATACCTTGTCAATAAAAGAAATCTTACGTTGTAGCCCGCCAAACTATTATCCGCACGACTTTTAGCGCGTACTTAGCAGCCGCGCGTCTATTGTTTAGGTAGATAATATTATTATGAAGCCAAGTAAAACACAGACTCATGCGAGACAAGGATGGACGATACCGTACTGCATCGCGCTCGCATACTGCAGCACTCCTCTCACTAGGCAACTAAATTACATATGTAATTGTTGACGCGCTGATTGAATCACTTTAGTTTTTAATTTATTTCTGTAAAGATTAATGTGTACTATGCATCCCGAAAAATAGTTTCTTCGAGGATAGCTGACTATTCTGAAACATTTTTATACGACGAAAATGTTTTATACTGTTGAGTTTGCGAGAAAAATATTTCGTGCACAAAAAAGTTTCAAATACACCAGCATGTCAAGACAAGTCTTCATATCGCAGGATTAAAAAAGAAAGACCCGCGAGAAAAATTTATAACAGCGGCAAGTAACAATGATTTCACTTCCAAAGGTAAACAATAAAAAAACAGTTAAACATGGATTTATGTGAAGCATTGCTTACAAGTAATATTCCTCTTCATAAACTTACAAATCTTACCTTCAAAGATTTTCTTCGAAAATATTGCTTGAATCAAAATATACCAGATGAATCAACATTGCGTAAAAATTACGTACCAACAATTAACCTACATGTTCTGGAAGAAATACGCAATGAACTCAAAGATAGCAATATTTTGATTTAAGCTGATGGAACTACCGATAGTTGTTGCCGTTACATTTTGAATTTAATTGTCGGTGCATTAAAACTAGAGCCTTCCTTTAACTATCTAGTGGCCTGCAAAGACCTCAAAAAGACAAATCATTCTACGATCACCAGATTTGTGAATGAGAATATTAAAAAAATATTTGTCAATCTTCTGCAGATGAAAGAATGTTTACATTTTTCTCAGATGCCGCTGCCTAAATGATCAAGGCCGCCAAAGTCCTCCAAGTATTTTACCCCAATTTGATTCATGTGATGTGCTTTACTGACGGAGTAAATCGACTCGCTGAAAAAGTACGATCCACGTTTGGTAATGTAAATAAACTGATTTCATCAACAAAGACAGTGTTTCTTAAGGCACCTGCTTGCAATAAGGCATATAAAGAAAAACAGTCAAATGTGCCTTTACCTCTCGAATCAGTGACAACTCTACGGGGAACATGAATTAAAGCTGTACTCTTTTTCAATGAAAATTTCGAGGCCATCAAAAGTGAAGCAAACGACTTCGATAGTCAAGAGGCTATGGCAGTTTGTCAGTCCAAGGTGGCATTTAACGACTCTAGTATTAAAAAACTCAAGCCACCGGGTTGGTCTAGTGGTGAACGCGTCTTCCCAAATCAGCTGATTTGGAAGTCGAGAGTTCCAGCGTTCAATTCCTAGTAAAGCCAGCTATTTTTACACGGATTTGAATACTAGATCGTGGATGCCGGTGTTCTTTGGTGGTTGGGTTTCAATTAACCACACATCTCAGATATGGTCGAACTGAGAATTTACAAGACTACACTCATACACATCATCCTCATTCATCCTCTGAAGTATTATCTAAACGGTAGTTACCGGAGGCTAAACAGGAAGAAAAGCGTATTAAAAAACTCAAGGTTTGGCGTTGACTGAATCTATTCTGTTAATGAATAAAATCCGCCAAATGAATTCCGCATTGCCAGAGGTATTACCGTATAAGCTTAAAAAAAATTTGAAAACATTTTTAACAATAACTCAGGCTTTGAACCTTTGTATCAAATTATTAGTTTTATTAATGGAACGGGTGAACTTTTTCCAGAAACAATACGTGCTAATACAGCACCCAAATTAAAATATTGCCCCGTTACCTCAGTAGAACGATCCTTTTCCACGTATAAATATATTTTGGGTGATCGAAGACCCAATCTTACTACCGAACATTTGGAACAGTACCAGATTGTTTACGTTTACAAAATTAACAAAATGTTATATAATTATCAATCTAATTTATCATTATGTTATTTATCTATAATCGATATGTTATTCAACTACGTACTAATTGTACGCTGATTTTGAAATAAAAAAATTAAAAATTACTATTTTTTTATTATTTGAAGTTGCATATATTGACACTTTTCACGCATATTTCAAGCATTTTTCCTGCACATTTGCATGCATATTTCAAGCATTTTATGTTGCATATAATCCGTTCTCTATATATGACATATAAAACATCGTATGCAATGTATGTGAAAGCAATATATCCGTTAATAATATTATGATATTTTATATCACAAAGATGACAAGACACAATCATATATGAATATCATCTACGCATATTTTTATTTATTATTTAAATGTAACTTTTAATACTTCATCCGTGCAATCATTTCAGTTAAACTCAAAATTAATAAATTAACATAAATTTCCAGAGCTTGGTACAAAAAAGCGTAAATATTTGTTATAAAAAAGGTAGGAAACAGAAAAATATCTTTGTATCAGAATTAAGAACTTTGATATACAACGGTTAAAAAAATAAGATAAATAAATCGGTATATTTAGGATAAAAATATAAATTGCATTTAGAGCTACCATCTAATAATTTCGAAGTAGAAATAATATTATAAGAATTATTCTGTTAAACAACAGAAATATCAAATGATATAAAGATGAAAATTCGAAAAATCTAATCCCTGGTAGACCATCCTGACCCCGTAGGGAAGACATCCTCCGCCAACTCTTCCGTTCCGAACCCTTATGGGATTTACCGGAGGTTATCTTTGAAACCTCGGCTTTTGACATATTCCAGTCCGCCTCTGTCAGGATTCCACCGATGCGAATTCCACACTGACATTTCCATCGCTGTACTACTAATTATTGAACTCAAAACAATCTCACACATCTAACCGAGTCTTAAGCAAGACTGAAAATACCTAACTAACAAAGGAATTAAACTACCTACTCATAGAAGGTAAAAGTGAGTTCAACACACTATAAAAAAAAATTATTTTTTTATAGTGCATAATAGTTGTCGTTTTTTTATTCATCAGCCATCACGAATATTCTTATAACGTGCAGGTTAATATACTCTTCTGTTATAATAATTTATTTCAAATCTTCTGATTTAAATAAATTTTTATTTAGACAAATACAATTATACATTAGATACACTATAACGTTGTGAAATGATTATTTTGTAAATTATTACCGGAATAAGCGTTATATTAAAAATAATAAAGTTCTATTATAATTTTATATTATATTTTTAATATAATAATATTATATTAAAAATACTCGTAATATAATTCAACTAATTTTTAAATACTGAAATTCTATTAATTCTATTTAAAAGTAATAAAACAGTCTCTACCAGCTGTGGCTAATGTAGTTGTGGAAGCAGAGAATACAGTACGGTTGTAACTTACTTTTCCAAGTGAGTTTATCTTGTTACAAGACCTAATGCAAATCTGTGCGCTTATCACCTGAGAGAGTACGAGTGGGTGAACGGGTGCAGAGTACAGCAGGGTGACTAATGGCGCGACTCCAGAGTCGATAGCCAGAGACTGTGCTAATGTATCACGATGGCTGTGATACATCACGACACCGGTTTGTGTGCGTTACTACCGCTTCTATATGCCATTTCTCAGACCTCATACACATTATATTATCATAACTGAATACTGAGTGTCGACCTGATCTGACAACGTCGCTATCAAAACTCATTTTTAAGAAAACCCTAAAAAAGTTATTGCAAACATCATTTATACGTTTACGTGACTGTAAGCATTTTTTACGTGTATGAAAATGTCTGAAATTTTACGGTTTTTCACATTTCCGTTGTTGAAAATCATAAAACTGTTAAGATAATAAAAATTCATTAAGTAAAAAATTAATTTTTAACTATCTTTAAACGTAGTAACCTATACCGATTTTGTATTTTAAAAATTAAATGAAAGAATTTTTTTCCCGTAATTATGTAACAAAAATTTTTTAAGTTTACCAATAATCAGTAATCTATAATTTTAAAATAATTTACCGTAGAATTTTCTATATTTCTTTCCAAACTTATATTTGTGCTTATATAACTAAAACATTACTGATTACATTTCAACAAAACTATTTGCAAATTATTGAAAACCTTTTTATAAATTCCTGTTAATATTTTATTCCAGTCTAATTTATTTTGTCCGGTTTATAAGGATACTTATTATTATTCTCTCCCTAATTATTTTATTTACAAAAGAAAGAAAAGTTTTTAATTATACTGTTTTATTTAAAATCAGTTTCGCAAATAAAAACAGTGTAAACAAATCGTATAAATCAGTAATGAAGTGAAAGAGAAGTATCCAGTGATACCTTGCAAGACAATAAAGTAAACGTCTGAACAGAGTGTAATACAATTAAAAGTACAACGAATAAAACTTAACTAAAAATGTACCAAAGTCGGTAACAAAGTACAAATAAATCGACAAGCAGTGAAATAGAGCAAAAACAGATAAATTGTCAACTCAACAGTTAAATTGTCAAAGAAAAGGACAATATTTACCCCACAACAAGTTATCAAAATTCAATACACGCAACCTTTTCAGTAAGCTCACATCCTCATTGTTATCCAGTAAGTTAATAGCCAATAAGTTAATAATCTTTTCAAGTGTGTTAAGCTTAATCGGTAAATTTCTTCACGAGTAGACGGCATCCCTAGGTAATCGTGGATCTCCTTGTTCGCAAACCACAGCGCCTGCGATATGGTGCTCACCGCTTTGTTCTAGAACAAAGTTCCACAGATTCTGGAACCTTTGGATGTTGTCGACATTGTTATTGCTAGCTGTACCCCAAAGTTGAATCCTGTAGGCCCATCATATTGGCTTTAAAATCGCCTTATACAACAGCAATTTTTTACTGAACAAAACGGACCTCCTTCCTAGTAAGCGGTTCAACCGCCTAAACTTATAAAAGAATTGCTTTTTCTTCTCTCTCACGTAATTTTTCCATGTTAGGCGGCAGTCCAATGTAATTCTAGATATCATACGGTTTCCGAATTAGGGATGTGAACTCCATTTAGGCAGACTCGTGGGCAGACTCCCCTTTTCATTGCAAATGTCACATTACTCAATTTTGCAGTATTAACCTTCCATTTAGCTAGCCATTCACTGAAAAGGTCTAACTCTGATTAAAATTTCCACAACTGTTATTGTTGGGTTAACGTCAACTACCTTAATAATCGCTGTGTCATCAGCAAAGAACGCAAGAATGATATTTTTATACTAGGAAAACATCAGTGTAGACTGAATACAAAACCGAGTCCAAAACTGAACCCTGCGGAACCCCCGATTTCGTATCACAAAAGCCTGATAACTATTGGCCATATTTAACCTATGAGAATCGTCCATCAAAGTAGTTAGGTAATATAAAATAATATAGTTGAGGCAGGCTCATTTTAAGCTAGAACAGCAGACCAGGCAACTATTACCTTATCGAAAGCCATTTGAATATCAAAAAAAAAAACCACTGAACAATATTTTTTCCTTTCTAAACAACCGCTAATAGCATCAAAAATTCTTTAATATTGTTCAATGCGGGAATTTCCACGCCGAAAACCAAATTGGTGGTCAGGAACAACTAACTACCCTATATTTATACCTATATTTTGCGTTTCAAAATAATGACTATAGGTAATCAACAAATTAATATTGCTTTAATAAGTAACATGTTCTTTTAAGACAATAAAAAAATCTGATGGAGACAGTTACCACATGAATTCCTTGTACGTCTACTAAATTACATATACACATTTTTTTTTAAATGGAAAGTACATAAAATTTTATTTCATTAATAACTTACATTCTTTTGATTCTTTTTTCATTTTTTTTTTTTTTTTTTTTTGTTATAATTGAATTATTATGTATTGTAATTTTTTTACAATCAGAAGTTAATAATTATTAATTTATCAATATAATTAAATTTAAAAAAAAGTTAAAAAAAAAATTTCTTTACGAAGTCTGATTCGAACCGATGTCCCTCCCCTTGTAAGATCCAAATATTTCAAAAATTAAAATTTTATTTGGCTATAACTCGGGAACCAATGAAAATAAGTACCACTTATGATATATCGTTGAAAGGCTTTCAGTAAGGGCTCATTACTGTAGTTAAGAAAAAGTAAAAAATCCCAATTTATTGGATTTTGGTCACTTTTGGTCCAGTCGATTGTAATCAAAAGTAGATGTGCACAACTAGATGTTACAGCAGTTCTAAATCTAAAACTTCAACATCCTACGGCTAATCGTGTTTGATTTATGCGAGATACATACGTCGTAGAGACGTCACCCCGAAACTAGTCAAAATGGATTCAGTGGTGGTCAAAATGGATATTTACGTGAAAATCTGAAAAAAAATTTTCGCGATCACAATACTTCCTTTACCGAAGTAAAGCAACACGTACAAGGAAGTCGAAAGAGACATTAAATATTTACTAATTGTTACTATTTGTATTTATTTTTTATTTACATAGAACTTTCATATAAATAGATTAATATTTTTATTTTTTTTATTTTATGATTTTTACTTCTTGTACGGAGTGTATCTACGTGTAGGTACGTTTGTATCCTATAACTCAAAAACGAATAGATAGAGTTGATCGCATTGATTATGCGATCCTTTAGCTCAGCGATATCGTGCGGCATTGGTGGGATAAACACCTTATCTTTCACGAAACTCCAGAGAAAGAAATCACATGGCGTGAGGTCTGGTGATCTTGGTGGCCACAGCATAATATGTTGGTCTTCTTCAGACGCACGTCCTATCCAGCGCCAAGGTAAAGTTGTGTTAAGGTACTGTCGAACCTCGTTATGAAAACGGGCAGGACAACCATCTTGCTGAAAAATTTAGTTGTTGAGTAGCTGCAGCATAAGCCATAATTGTAACATGCCGGTTACTGTCGTTTCCATAAAAAAATAACGGCCCATACACTGTCTCACGAGAGATCGACAAAAAACGTTTACTTTCGGAGAATCCCGAATGGGTTCCACATAAGCGTGTGGGTTTTAAGTTCCCCAAACCCGCACGTTATGACGGTTTATTTTGCCGCTAATATGGAAAGTAGCTTTATCGCCGAGAATTATCTTGTTTACAAAACCTTCATCTAACAACATCTTTTCCTGAAACTGTAAGCAAAAATCGAGCCTACGTGTTTTATCTCCATCAGAAAGACGCTGGATTAATTGAAGACGGTACGGTTTGCATAATAAACGTTTACGGAGAACTCTCCACACTGTTGTTTTCGGAATTCCTAATTCTCTGCCTGCAGCCGCAGTCGATTTTGACGGGCTGCAAATGAAACTTGCACGCACACGTTCGACATTAACTTCTGAGGTTGGTGGACGACCGGTTGATTTTCGCTTGCACAAGCAACCGGTTTCACTGAATTGTTTATACCATAAACGAATTGAATTGTCACTTGGTGGCTCCTTATGAAATTTCAACCGAAAGGCACGTTGCACAGAAATTACTGACTTCGACAAGTGAAATTCTAACACACAAAACGACTTCTCGCTTCCCGTGGCAGCTTTTTTCTCAACTGTCGACGCCTAGCTAGCAAATAGTTTACTAACTATCTAGTGTATATGGAAAAAACTATTTGAAAAGTACTCTTTCGTACAGTACTTGTTTTATTCTTATGAGTGAAATAGTTTTTTGTTAATGAATTTTCGAAACTCCGAAGAACATTATGAAACTAATTTTTAAAAATAAACGCTTATAATTGTTTATAACATGTGATTTTATAGTATTTTCATCACAGCTTGAAAATGTTTTATTTATTATCTGGAAAACTACCATATGAAAAACACCAACCCAGAACGGTTTTTATTTCATATACTCGTGTACTTTCCTGGTGAATGCCAAATATGTATGTTATTTTAATTAATTATTTTTACTGTTTAAATTTATCGACCTGAAAAATAATTTCAGATCGGTTATTTTAAAATATTGTTTTTTGTTTTTTTTTTAATAAGCGTTATTTTAATGTAAATATTTTTTTTATATTTATCGGAAAATTTTCATTCATTTAGCCTAAAATTTCCTCTAATGAGTAGAGATCCAGTAAAATTTTATAAAATATAATTTGCTTTTTCTTCTCAAAACAAAAAGAAAAATAAATTATATCAACTTTAGCCTTACACTCTCCCGGTCTTTCTTACATGCATCGGGTTTAAACAATCTTTAAGTAAAAGTAACATTATTTAGATTTGTTTTTTTCTGAAGTTATTAATATGCTCTATGCGCTAACCTACTAGTATGATGAACAAATTGAAAATGTTATTTCCAAGGACTTTGTATAGGTATGTATAATGGTAATTCGGTACAGGGAAGAAGGAAACATAAGGTCATTCATTGTCTTTAGTATGAATGGGACGTTTGTTATTCATGGGAATAGCGTTGTAGGAATGATTTAAGCTTCATCTTACGTAGCCTAAAATAGTTATGGTTACGGTTATGGTACCAAACGTAAGAATGTGTACCAAAATATTCATCTTTGAGATGATTTAATCTCAAAGTCAAAAACATTTGTTTATTATTATTTATCGACAAGCAGATTCCAGAAATGCTTCGCTATTGCTAGATTTGAGTATATATATATATATATAGATTAAATGAACACAATTGAAAGTTTGATTAAACATTAATGAAATGAACATTACGGAACTTCACTATATTTAAACTTTCCTTTTACCCCTTCTACATTTTCCCCTAATCCCTTTCCGCCTTTACTTTTCCCATTTCCCCCACTTTCTTTTTTTCAATATACATTATTACCATATTCATTTTCCCTGTTCCCTCATTCCCCTTCGCAAATTTTCCTCTTTTCTTCCCCCATTTATATTACCTTTGTTTTCCTTTCCCCTTTATCTTTCCCCCTTTTCCCTTATCTTTTTTTCTGCTTTACCCTTTCCATTTCCCTTTTTTCTTTTTTCCCTTTTACCTTTTCCGATTTTTCCTTTTCTCCCTTTTTCCCTGCGCGTAAATCGGTCCAGTAGTTTTTAGTCTATAGCGAACACACATATCGGATACAATAAATGGAATCGTAAAATACTTAGTATAACGTGTGTTGCTTTTACGTCCAACAGATAGCGCTGTTTTTTTTTTAAAAAAAGCATGTTTTTACCTGTCACAGGTGTGACATCTTAGATATATAAATAGTAGGTATATAAAATCTCGCGCGTATTCGAATGCAACGTTGTGTCAGGATTTCAAAGCAATTGTTAGGGGTATTTTTACACTGTGATTACGTTGGAACTATTTAGTTGTTACTATGGACGCTTGGTCTCTTTCTCCTCTCGAACGACAAGCGTTCACATATGTTGCAACAATTGTGTATTTTTTATTCTTTTTTATGAATAGTATGTATGTATTAAGTTACGTTTAAAATATATTGCTTTCAACACCACATTGTCAAAAATTTTTTTATCCTCCCGACGGATGAATCATCATATTACACTAAGTCCAAAGTCATCTTAGTCCACTAGAAACATGAATTTGTTTCACAACTGTTGTTGAACAACTTTCGGCGATTTAAGATTTTGAACAAACGAACATTTACATTTTTATTTATTTAGATAATATAAAGAAGTAGCAAAAAGATTGTTAGGAGGAGATAAATTTTATACACAACACAAAATTCTCAAAACATGGTTAATCCATGATATATAGCGAATAAATTAAATACAGTTTTGTTATAAGATATAATAAATTTTACATTTAAGAAAATCGAAATAAACCCAAAAATAATTTTTTTTTTCAGACAACCAACAAAAAAGTATAAAATTTTGCGGATGACCAGTGTAGTTTTGAATATTAAGGAAATTCTTAAGAAAATAATTTTTTTAAACATTCTGATTGCATAAATCTCTAATCAAAACAAAAATAGGTATTTTCAATTTACTTTTATATAAAATATTAAAAAAAGTATACTACAAAAATATTTATTGAAGAAAAGGAAACGTTTTGCACCTGTTGGTCTCATTTCTTTTAATTGCCTCTTTTATAAATCAATAAGAAAACAGAAGAAAAGAAACATTCGTAATAATTAAATATTTCTTTTGATTCCCTTGCATAGAAATTGTTTTAATGACTAATGATAATGATGATAATAATAATAGTAATAGTTCTGTTACGTTTTAATGATAAGTTTTTTAGCTTATTAACACAATAATAAAATTAAATTTCGAGAATAATCTCTTTTTATTCTCCAATTGAATATCTGTTAAACAACTTCACTTCATAACAGAAATTTTTTTTAAAAACTATAATAGAGTTCAAGAAATGTACAGTTTTTATTAATATTTAAAGCATTATTACTTTAAGGGTGATCTGAAACGATTAAAAAAATTATAAAAAAACCTTAGTAATAAATAATTAATTTTTTTATTAATTTGTTTTTTTAGAAAAATTAATTAAAAATTAAGATTTGGTTTTTCCAATTTGGTTTTAGAAAAGGTAAAGGGACAAGGGAAGCAATTTTAGGGCTCAGATTCATAGTAGAAGGAAGAGTATAGAAAAACAAACCGACATAGTTTGCATTTATAGACTTAAAAAAGGCATTCGACAACGTAGACTGCAATAAAATGTTCAGCATTTTTAAACGTTAGGGTTCAAATACAGAGATAGAAGAACCATTGCTAGCATTTACAGGAACTAAACAGCAACAGTAATAATTGAAGAACATAAGAAAGAAGCCGTAAGGAGAAAAGGAGTCCAACAAGGATGTTCTCTATCTCCGTTACTTTTTAATCTTTACATACAACTAGCAGTTAATGATGTTAAAGAACAATTTAGATTCGGGGTAACAGTACAAGGTGAAAAGATAAAGATGCTACGATTTGCTGATGATATAGTAATTCTAGCCGAGAGTAAAAAAGATTTAGAAGAAACAATGAACGGCATGGATGAAGTCCTACGCAAGAAATACCGCGTGAAAATAAACAAGAGCAAAACGAAAGTAATGAAATGTAGATGTAATGAAAATAGTAAAAGTATAATGAAGTGAAGTATAATGAAAGTAGTAATGTAAATGTAGTCGAGTTGTGGACTGCACGGTGTGTAGACGTGTCTTTCTAGAGTTCCGCGTTTTTTGAAGTGTTCGATTGGTTTTTTGGTTTATACATTGATTTGGTGGATTGGAACTTTAAGTGGTTTGGACAAGGAATACGGACTATCATTTTTGAGTTATTTGGTTACGGATTTATCAAGTTTTTTACAGTTTTTTGTTCTCATTAGTGAGATCAATATTTTTGTGCTTTTTACTGGCTAAATATTAGATATTATAGTGTGTTAAAGTGTTGGTGACGTCTATCAATAATGAAAAGGCTACCAGCGTGTATAAAAAGTGAGTAAACTTGTTGTACAATAACTTTTTAATAGTTTTTTGAGGTTAAAATAGAGCTTATAATAGCCAAATTTATTCTAAGTTATTCGACAAGTTTGTACAAGTGATCTATTAGCAGTAAACAACAACTTAGAAAAATTTTCACAAAATATTTTATATTAGTGGAATTTTTCTAAGTCCTTGGAAGAGTTTATTAGGGGAATAGTTTTTCCTTATTATTTTGAGTACCCCTCATCCTAGATCCATTATACCTACATATCTTTCCGTCCCAGAAAATTTCCTATCTCCTGACCCCCATCCCAAAATTACCCCCCAAAATTTGGGTTGATACATTTTACCTCCTCCCCCAAAAATTATTTGGGGGGCACCCTACCTTGTGGGTACTCTACGGATGCGGAATTGTCTCAGTAGTCCATTTCTGCTAATACGAGACGCAGACGATCTCTCCCAACTAAGGAAGACATGAAAAAAGCCTCAAATTCGCAGAAGATGGTGTTACCCAAGAAGGCTGAAGGAAAGAGCAAAAAGAGACCTCGTCAAGGATCTTCTGAAGAAGGGTACCCGGAAACCATTTTTTTTTTTGTCTTCAGTCATTTGACTGGTTTGATGCAGCTCTCCAAGATTCCCTATCTAGTGCTAGTCGTTTCATTTCAGTATACCCTCTACATCCTACATCACTAACAATTTGTTTTACATATTCCAAACGTGGCCTGCCTACACAATTTTTCCCTTCTACTTGTCCTTCCAAAATTAAAGCGACTATTCCAGGATGCCTTAGTATGTGGCCTATAAGTCTGTCTCTTCTTTTAACTATATTTTTCCAAATGCTTCTTTCTTTATCTATTTGCAGCAATACCTCCTCATTTGTCACTTTATCCACCCATCTGATTTTTAACATTCTCCTATAGCACCACATTTCAAAAGCTTCTAACCTTTTCTTCTCAGATACTCCGATTGTCCAAGTTTCACTTCCATATAAAGCGACACTCCAAACATACACTTTCAAAAATCTTTTCCTGACATTTAAATTAATTTTTGATGTAAACAAATTATATTTCTTACTGAAGGCTCGTTTCCCTTGTGCTATTCGGCATTTTATATCGCTCCTGCTTCGTCCATCTTTAGTAATTCTACTTCCCAAATAACAAAATTCTTCTACCTCCATAATCTTTTCTCCTCCTATTTTCACATTCAGTGGTCCATCTTTGTTATTTCTACTACATTTCATTACTTTTGTTTTGTTCTTGTTTATTTTCATGCGATAGTTCTTGCGTAGGACTTCATCTATGCCGTTCATTGTTTCTTCTAAATCCTTTTTACTTTCGGCTAGAATTACTATATCATCAGCAAATCGTAGCATCTTTATCTTTTCACCTTGTACTGTTACTCCGAATCTAAATTGTTCTTTAACATCATTAACTGCTAGTTCCATGTAAAGATTAAAAAGTAACGGAGATAGAGAACATCCTTGTCGGACTCCCTTTCTTATTATGGCTTCTTTCTTATGTTCTTCAATTGCTACTGTTGCTGTTTGGTTCCTGTACATGTTAGCAATTGTTCTTCTATCTCTGTATTTGAACCCTAATTTTTTTTAAATGCTGAACATTTTATTCCAGTCTACGTTATCGAATGCCTTTTCTAGGTCTATAAACGCCAAGTATGTTGGTTTGTTTTTCTTTAATCTTCCTTCTACTATTAATCTGAGGCCTAAAATTGCTTCCCTTGTCCCTATACTTTTCCTGAAACCAAATTGGTCTTCTCCTAACACTTCCTCCACTCTCCTCTCAATTCTTCTGTATAGAATTCTAGTTAAGATTTTTGATGCATGACTAGTTAAACTAATTGTTCTGTATTCTTCACATTTATCTGCCCCTGATTTCTTTGGTATCATTACGATAACACTTTTTTTGAAGTCTGACGGAAATTCCCCTTTTTCATAAATATTACACACCAGTTTGTATAATCTATCAATCGCCTCCTCCCCTGCACTGCGCAGTAATTCTACAGGTATTCCGTCTATTCCAGGAGCCCTAGGCAACCCTAGGGAGCCTGATCTATCAGTTGGACCTCACAATGGTGGCTCTTAAACAGCACATGGGTCCGGGACTTTCCAGGTACATTAGTGTACATGAGCAAGAGCTCAAATCTATTTATGAGGGTCTGAATGCGTTGACAGAGACATCTAAGCCGATTACATTGATAACACAGGCACGCAGACGGATCCAATAGCTAAAGAGGACAATATGGAGCAGATTCTGAACAGGGAACTGAACGACGAACAATTGCTTGATTTGCTACCAAAAAGGTGGCCAAATCATCTGAGGAGTAAATTAAATGCAGTAAATGAATTATCGGCTGATGAGGGAGATGTTTGTAGCATCAACGATATAAATAAAATTAGAGGAAATGAGGATCTGGAGGCCTGCAAGATAAGATATAAGGCTGGTGATATACGTAGGGACGAGCAGATGATACTAGGAGATAACGAAGAGATTAAAAAACGTAAATATAAAGTATACTATGACTCCAACGCCACAGAAAAAGAAATAATGGAGGTCATATTGAAGGCTCTTCGAAAGGTGATAGCTCAGACTAGGAAAGTGGCTTTCATTGTGCCAAATAATAATATTGGTAATTTTATGAAAAAGTTAATTTCTTACTTGTTTAGAGAAGAAGACGGGACGGTTAAAGTTTTAACACTTCCCGCGGAGGGTAGAACCCTGGACAGGACAGGGCAGACGCATATTATAAAAGCTACGCCTCCGGCTGCGGACAGCAGAACAGTGGTGGTTAAGGCGGCTGGTAAGTCTTATGCTGATCTGTTGAGGTCAATGAAATCGGTGGTTAAAAGCGAGGAGACGAAGGAGGTGATATCTATTAGGAAGGGTAGGAGTGATGAGCTACACGTGAGGATATTGGGGACTCAGAATGCAGAAAAATTTACCAGCAACCTGAGAGAGAGGGCAACAGACCTACAGGTCGATGTGCAATCGCGTGCGGGTAGACGAACTGTGGTCCATATCAGAGACGTGGACGCGGACACAACAAGGGAAGAGATAATGGCTGCCATCACGAAGCGTGTAGGGACCAATGAGGAAGTGAGTATCACGTCACTCAGAAAAGGGTTTGCTGAAACGCAAAATGCCACGGTAGTTACATCCTATAGAGCTGCGTGTAAGTTAATTGAGGAAAGAATACGTATTGGTTGGGTAAGCTGCCGTGCCTACATTAGGGACGATACTGAGAGATGCTTTAGATGCTGGGGATCAGGGCACCAGCGACAGGAATGTGGGGGTCCTAACAGAATGGATCTATGTTTTAACTGCGGCAGTAAAGATCATAGGATTAAAGACTGCAAGGAGCCTAGGATTTGTCTTGATTGTGGCAGTCATGATCATAGGACTGGGGCCTGGAAATGTCCCAAGCATGATTAGATTTCTTATGGTAAACGCAAACAGAAGCGCATTGTCTCATGATCTGGTAAACGAGCTCGCAATGAAGGATGACACGGACCTGTTGGTAATAACAGAGCCAAATGTACATGAGTCTGCAAAGGCGGGCTGGATTGTGGACACGGTAGGCGATGTCATCCTTAGAAATTTTAGCGGCAGAGTAGCCTTAAACTTTAAATCGAGAGACGAGGGACTTTTAGTGGTTGAAATCGATACTGTTGTCGTTGCGGTGGCATACGTGTCTCCCAATATAACTATAGAAGATTATGGTAGATTCTTAGATAGCATACATATAAGATTGACTAGGGAGGCGAGAAAATTCATTTTGCTGGGTGACTTTAACTGCAAGTTAACGCTCGCAGGATGTTCACAAAACAACAGGAGAGGAGAATTGATGGCAGACCTCATAGAAGCATTAGGAGGACACTGTATCAATGATGGAACCCCCACTTTTGAAGCTCGTGGGCATCGGTCGATTTTAGACTTAGTAATAATAGATGGGAGATTCTCGAGAAACCAGTTTGAATTTACAGTCTTGGATGATTACATTTCTAGTGATCACTTCCCGCTGCGTTTGATTTTTAAAGATAGTGACTACACTGGTGTTGACAGATTGATCTGTTCAAGACCTACATCTCAACAGATTGAGCGGATAGTTGATAGGGTAACTGTAAGGATTCAACGCGCGACTGTAGTGACGCCTGAACTGTTTACTGTTATCATACAGCGAGAAATGGAGAAAGAAATGAAAAGGTCTAATACCAGAAGGCATGTTTATTGGTGGAACAAAGAGATAATGCGTTTCCGAGAAATGCTTCAGAAGGCTAGAAGAAAGAAGCTACGATTAAGGCCCAGAGGAGGTCCTGAATATGAAGCGGCAGCCCAGCAGTATGTAGAGGCAAGAAGGAACCTGAATACAGCGATTAAAAAGTCCAAGAAAGATCACTGGGAAAAACTGTGTAAGGAATTGGACAATGACCCTTGGGGTAACGCATATCGCATTGTTACGAAAAAATTCGGCAGAAGATTACCCATATTGGGTAAAGATCAGGCAGAAGCGCAAGTTGAGAATTTGTTTCCATGCAATGAAGAGATAATAGATGAACTGCCGGAGTATGAGAGAAGAAGGTTTACGGCAGCCGAAGTAGTCGGTGCCATTTGTTGTCTCAATAACAAGAAAAGTCCAGGGCCTGACCGTGTACCTTCTGTCATTCTTAAAGGGTTGGTCCAAAAAGTACCATGGGAAATGACCGATATCTTAAATTACGGGATGGAGAATGATTCATTTCCGGAATGCTGGAAGGAATCAAGAGTCGTTTTCCTTCCAAAAAATAAGGAAGAGCGAGAACTGCCCAGCTTTAGGCCGCTCTGCCTGCTGAACAATATAAGTAAGGCGGTAGAGAAGATGATCGCAGCTAGAATTAGAAGCGAGATAGAAGAAGGGCAAGGAATAAGCCAAAACCAATTTGGTTTTTGGAAGGGGCGCTCTACTGTATTAGCGGCAAAAAAAGTAATAGATTGGGCCACGCAAGTGAAGAGAGGTACTTGGAGATCGAGAGGCGTTCCGCTTCTTGTCTCCTTGGATGTAAAGAACGCTTTCGGCACCATAAGATGGAGCCATATACATAATGCATTATCGGCAAAAGGCATCAGCCCATATTTAAGGAGGCAGGTGGCGAGGTATCTTGATGACAGGAAATGTAAAATCGACACGCACGGCGGCGAAATACAGTTTAGAATACATGGGGGAGTGCCCCAAGGATCGGTTCTGGGCCCACTATTATGGGTGCTGACATTTGATGAAGTATTGAGACTGGAATACCCAGAAGGAGTGGAGGTTATCGCATATGCGGATGACCTGGCTGTCCTTGTAAGCGGTAGAGAACCAGTAGATGTACAAGAAAGGGCTAACCAGGCATTGAACATGATTAATAACTGGCTTCGAGAAAAACAGTTGTCGCTGTCTGTTGGCAAATGTAGGTATATCCTATTTACGGGGAGAAGGAAAATTCACAGACTTAATGTACAGATTAACGGACAGAATTTACATGAGACGGATAAGTTGAAATATCTGGGCATTACGTTCCAGAAAATCTGTGAGTTTACTGAACATATACACAATGTATGTCGGAGAGCGGATAAAACTATACAGGCATTAAATGTTATTATGAGTAGGCAAAGAGCACCAAGGGCCTCAAAAAGACGAGTAATCGCGTCGTCTGTCGTATCTGCGCTATTATATGCGGTGCCGGTTTGGTGGCCCTCATTACACATCAAAAAGAATTTAGCATGTTTGGTCAAAACTCTGTCTGGTCATGTTCAGGTCAAAACCTGAAGAAAAGATGTCAGATGAATCGGTGGAATTTAGAGAAGCTTGAGGAAGAGGAGGTAAAGAAGATTTTTGAGGAGGACATCGCAAGAGGTCTGAGTAAAAAAGATAAGGTAGAAAATGTAGAAGAAGAATGGGAGAATGTTAAAAAGGAAATTCTTAAATCAGCAGAAGCAAACTTAGGCAGAATAAAGAGAACTGGTAGAAAACCGTGGGTTTCAGACGATATATTGCAGCTGATGGATGAACGTAGAAAATATAAGAATGCTAGTGATGAAGAAAGTAAAAGGAACTATCGGCAATTAAGAAATGCTATAAACAGGAAGTGCAAACTGGCGAAAGAAGAGTGGATTAAAGAAAAGTGTTCAGAAGTGGAAAGAGAAATGAACATTGGTAAAATAGACGGAGCATACAGGAAAGTTAAGGAAAATTTTGGGGGACATAAATTAAAATCTAATAATGTGTTAAACAAAGATGGTACACCAATATATAATACGAAAGGTAAAGTCGATAGATGGGTGGAATATATTGAAGAGTTATACGGAGGAAATGAATTAGAAAATGGTGTTATAGAGGAAGAAGAGGAAGTTGAGGAGGATGAAATGGGAGAAACAATACTGAGATCTGAATTTAAGAGAGCATTAAAAGATTTAAATGGCAGAAAAGCTCCTGGAATAGACGGAATACCTGTAGAATTACTGCGCAGTGCAGGTGAGGAAGCGATTGATAGATTATACAAACTGGTGTGTAATATTTATGAAAATGGGGAATTTCCATCAGACTTCAAAAAAAGTGTTATAGTTATGATACCAAAGAAAGCAGGGGCAGATAAATGTGAAGAATACAGAACAATTAGTTTAACTAGTCATGCATCAAAAATCTTAACTAGAATTTTATACAGAAGAATTGAGAGGAGAGTGGAAGAAGTGTTAGGAGAAGACCAATTTGGTTTCAGGAAAAGTATAGGGACAAGGGAAGCAATTTTAGGCCTCAGATTAATAGTAGAAGGAAGATTAAAGAAAAACAAATCAACATACTTGGCGTTTATAGACCTAGAAAAGGCTTTCGATAACGTAGACTGGAATAAAATGTTCAACATTTTAAAAAAATTAGGGTTCAAATACAGAGATAGAAGAACAATTGCTAACATGTACAGGAACCAAACAGCAACAATAACAATTGAAGAACATAAGAAAGAAGCCCTAATAAGAAAGGGAGTCCGACAAGGATGTTCCCTATCGCCGTTACTTTTTAATCTTTACATGGAACTAGCAGTTAATGAGGTTAAAGAACAATTTAGATTCGGAGTAACAGTACAAGGTGAAAAGATAAAGATGCTACGATTTGCTGATGATATAGTAATTCTAGCCGAGAGTAAAAAGGATTTAGAAGAAACAATGAACGGTATAGATGAAGTCCTACGCAAAAACTATCGCATGAAAATAAACAAGAACAAAACAAAAGTAATGAAATGTAGTAGAAATAACAAAGATGGACCACTGAATGTGAAAATAGGAGGAGAAAAGATTATGGAGGTAGAAGAATTTTGTTATTTGGGAAGTAAAATTACTAAAGATGGACGAAGCAGGAGCGATATAAAATGCCGAATAGCACAAGCTAAACGAGCCTTCAGTAAGAAATATAATTTGTTTACATCAAAAATGAATTTAAATGTCAGGAAAAGATTTTTGAAAGTGTATGTTTGGAGTGTCGCTTTATATGGAAGTGAAACTTGGACAATCGGAGTATCTGAGAAAAAAAGATTAGAAGCTTTTGAAATGTGGTGCTATAGGAGAATGTTAAAAATCAGATGGGTGGATAAAGTGACAAATGAAGAGGTATTGCGGCAAATAGGTGAAGAAAGTAGCATTTGGAAAAATATAGCTAAAAGAAGAGACAGACTTATAGGCCACATACTAAGGCATCCTGGAATAGTCGCTTTAATATTGGAAGGACAGGTAGAAGGGAAAAATTGTGTAGGCAGGCCACGTTTGGAGTATGTAAAACAAATTGTTGGGGATGTAGGATGTAGAGGGTATACTGAAATGAAACGACTAGCACTAGATAGGGAATCATGGAGAGCTGCATCAAACCAGTCAAATGACTGAAGACAAAAAAAAAAAAAGGTCAAAACTCATAGGAGGTTGTTGCTCGGCGTGGTGTCAGCATATAGGACAGTCTCCTATGAGGCGTTATGTGTTATCGCTGGCGTACCTCCAATAGATCTGATGGCGCAGTACAGATTTGAGAAGGCACAAGGTGTAGAAACACGGGATGCTAAGGAAAGAATGCTGATTAGATGGCAAGAGAGATGGAATGTAGCTACTACTGGAGGATGTACTAGAAAGCTAATCCCCAACTTAAAGAAATGGCTTAACAGGGGACATGGTGATGTTAATTTTTATACTGCTCAGTACTTCACAGGCCATGGTTGTTTCAACCATTATCTGTATAAAATCAACAGACACCGACATGTATGTATTGTGGCATAGATGATGATGTTGAGCATACATTTACGGAATGCGTTAGATGGGAGGTGGATAAGCAAAATGTGGACTTATCCAATGCAAATGAGAGAACCACCTTAAATATGATAGCCAGCGAAGAGAATTGGAATAGAACAGAAAGAGTAATCAGAAAAATACTCATACAAAAGAGTGAAGATGAGAGGCAATTGGGGTGTTGATTATAAATTAGGGCAGGGTGGACAGCCCCATTGGTGAGGGCTGACATGCCTAGGTGTGTCAGTTCCGATGATCCAATGGGGACTCCAAGGGTTTGTCGGAAGACGTAAGAAGATGTGGGAAATGAAGATTAAAAGACCCAGTCGCCACGTCACGGCTGCTCAAGGTATGGCGTGCGAAGTGCATAAGGGCATTATTAAAATAAAATATGACTCAAAAGAACTGACCGGTGAGCCGACCTGCCATGCCGGACTTACAGCCGGTAGGTGGGAAGGCTCATTAGAGTATAACAGGCACTCCCCTGGGTGGCGTAATACCACACAGTCGATCCGGCCCAGGGGAGTAGACGAAAAAAAAAAAAAAAACAAGTAATGTAAATGTAAATATAATGTAAATGGACCACTGAATATAACAATAGGAAGAGAAAAGATTATGGAGGTAGAAGAATTTTGTTATTTGGGAAGTAGAATTACTAAAGATGGACGAAGCAGGAGCGATATAAAATGCAGAATAGCACAGACGAAACGAGCTTTCAGTCAGAAATATAATTTGTTTACATCAAAAATTAATTTAAACGTCAGTATAAGATTTTTGAAAGTATATGTTAGGAGTGTCGCTTTATATGGAAGTGAAACTTGGACCATCGGAGTACCTGAAAAGAAAAGATACAGGAGAATGCTATAGGAGAATGTTAAAAATCAGGTTTGTGGAGAAAGTGACAAATGAAGAGGTGTTGCGGCAAATAGATGAAGAAAGAAGCATTTGGAAAAATATAGTTAAAAGAAGAGACAGACTTATAGGCCACATTTTAAGGCATCCTGGAATAGTCGCTTTAATATTGGAAGGACAGGTAGAAGGAAAAAATTGTGTAGGCAGGCCACGTTTGGAATATGTAAAGCAAATTGTTAGGGATGTAGGATGTAGAAGGTATACTAAAATGAAAGGACTAGCACTAGGTAGGGAATCTTGGAAAGCTGCATCAAACCAGTCAAATGACTGAAGACAAAAAAAAAACATCAGCGGTATATTTGAAAAACATAATACCGCTGATGTTAAATGAATAAATGAATAATTAATATAATCCACCTTAACAGCACGTTGATGATCTTTCGGCTTACTTGGAAACCATCATCAGGAGTTAAAATGAATACATTTAGAGTCAAAAGTTTAAAAAACCATAGTTAAATCATAGTTTTTCTCTTTCTCCCTTTTTCCCCGCGCGTAAATCAGTCCAGTAGTTTTTTAGTCTATAGCGGACACACATATCGGAAACATTGAAATGGAATCGTAAAATATTTAACATAGCGTGTGTTACTTTTATAAACAATCAAGACTGTCCAGGTCCTACTAGTATAACTTGAGTATATTAGTAGGACCGAGTAAGTCATGAGTGTATTTAAATGTTAACTATGATTTTTTAATCTTTTGAGTCTAAATGTATTCATTTTAACTCCTGATGATGGTTTCCAAGTAAGCCGAAAGATCAGAGTTTATATCAACGTGCTGTTAAGGTGGATTATATTAATTATTAATTTATTCATAAAATTGATTATTCTCAACATACAAAAATAAAATTAATAATGAATTATAACCTATAAAATAATAATTCAAATTAAAAACAAAATTGATTGAATAACAATCAAATTATGAAAACCAAAATAAAGTCCGACTTACTAAAAAAACCTTATGACTAATAAAAAACTAATATTAATTAACAATAAAATAACAATAGAAAAATCTACAATTCAATTTCTGCAAGTATTATGTACTTTTACTGTTTACGAAAGAACCTTATACAAATTAATAAAATACCGGCATTTTTACTCCTGTTCACAAATAACTAGCCAAACAGCTTCCAGTTTTCAGCCATTGTCAAAATGGAATATTCTTGACGCACTCTTCACTCGTTGTTACAAGTTAAGTACTGTTATCGCTTTTATCGCACGCTGCACCGAACTGCAAAACTACTGAGTTTATCCGCTGATCCCCAGCAGTATTTATACCTCCTAGTCTAAACCAGTACCCGACCGTCCTTTTGAGTGTTCAAGCTTAATAATTTCTTTTGTCTGCTCCTTTACGATTCTCTATAGTTCTTTTTCAAAATCCTTCTGGTCGAGCAGGAGCTTTTGGAGGTGCCATTGTCTGTATTACTGAACTGTTAAACGGTTATTCTAAATAAAAATTCCCTTTTGGTTTCTTCTAAATTTTTCTTTCTTTATGTTCTCTCTCTTTCTTCTTTCTGAAAGAAACTCGTTACCAAACATTGGAATCATCGAAGAAATAACGGGAAAACCATTTCTCAGGTTTTCCTATTAAGTTTGGTGGTATAAGATCACACTTTTCTTTAAAATGGTTATTCTTAAATCGACTTGTGATTCGAGTAAGATTAACTACAACTCCCACATTATGATTATAGATCATAACAACTAAAAAAGAAAAAAATATTAAAAGAAAATCATTTCTTCGTATATTATTTACAGATTGATATTTTAATTGGGAGGTTTGGGTTTCTGAACGTTTATTCAGACAAATTTTAATTATTTTCTCACTAAACTTTCATTCAATTTTATAAATTTAAATTTCTTCTCTAATTTCTGTCTCTCTTTTCCGGTTGTCACAAAAGTGGTTGAAAATTCAATATTTTACTCGATAACTTAATCTAATTTTTTTTTTAATTTAAGTGTTGTTACATAGGTTGCATAGTTTTCCAAAAATTTGGTGTCATAGTTCTATAACAAAAAATGAAATGTACGGTAGGCTGAATTGTATGCGAGATTCAAAAGAATCTAACATTTCTAGACCTACCTACAACCTCTCATTAATAATTTTTTTATTTATTTATAACTATCAGGCCCGGCAATGCTTCGCTCTTACTAGATTTCAGTATATATATATATATATATATATATAGATTAAATGAACATAATTGAAAGTTTGATAAAACATTAACAAAATGAATATTACGAAACTTCGCAAAATTTAACCTTTCCTTTTTACCCTTTCTCCCTTTTACCCTTTCCCTTTCCTCCATACGTTTTTCCTTTTTTGCCTTTTCCACTTTCTCCATTTTAATTCTTACCATATTCCCTTTCCCCATTTTCCACTTTCCATTCCCTTTTATACCTTTTCCTTTCCTTCTCCCATTTCTCTTTCCCTATTTCCTTCTTTCCTTTACTCTTCCCCTTTTTCAACTTTTCGTTTCCATTTCCTTTTCCTATTTTTCTTTTTACTCGTTTTCCCTTTTTTTCTATTTTCCCCTTGTTCCCTTTTACCTTTATCGATTTTCCCTTTTCCGATTATTCTCTTTCTCCCTTTTTCCCTGCGCGTAAATCAGTCCACTAAATTTTTAGTCTATAGTACATATATCAGAAACATTGAAATGAAATCTTAAAGTATTTATTACAGCGTGTGTTGCATTTTCGTCCAACATATAGCGCTGTTTTTAAAATAAAAGTAAATTTTTACCTGTCACAGGTGTGATATCTTAGGTATGTAAATAGTAGGTAGATAAAAACACTCGAATATTCGAATATATCGAATATTAAGCAATCGGTGAAGAACTTTTGGAGATTTAAGATTTTGAACAAACGAACATTTATATTTTTATTTATATAGATATTTGTTAATTATAAGATTGATGAAATATTAAATAAATAGTTAAACAAACAATCTGAGTAATAATTTTAAAAAAAATTATCTCCTTGTGAGATTTACAAACTGGAAAAATGAATCTAGGAATATTGTTTGTTCCGCACAAAAGAACTCTTATTAAAAAAAAAGCACGATCAATTTTGCCTCACTCCTCAATCTATAGTGTTAGAGAGTTTCTTTAGATGGAACTATCAAATTTTATCTTTATAAATCGTAATTTTTTTCTGTTTTAATATATTTCTCGACGAAAAAGAAAAAAATGTCGATTTCAGTATTAAAAACAGAAATATTAAATTTTGTTAACACAAAAATGCAGTTAACTTATATTATTCACGAAATTAAAATTAAATTAAATGAATCTGAATAATGGACAAACAAATAAATATGTGATTTACACAATACCTTTACCACTGAAGTTTATATTAAATAGCTTAAGGCAGCTGCGGTAACTTCAACGAAGTTGCAATTTGAACCGTAGGAAAATAGGAGAGGTACAAGAGAGAGTTAAGGGGGTATGTCGGGGAGTAGAGTTTGTTGAACACACGCAGCTACTACTTGCAGTGTAGCAAACGATATGGTGGGCGAATGCCTGACCCTGGCGGCGCTCTCCTAATCAAGATATTCGAATATCCCTCTTCCTCATTCCGCTCTACCGCTATCGTTTCCCATTCCAGAACGAACAAACAACACAATTCTCATTAACCGGTTGACTGATCATTGCTAACGTATTACTGGAACTGTTAGCCAGTCTAGTAACTAGCTAATTAACTCAGCCCTTCATTCACAGCTAGTTGATTTAAGAGCCGCCGCCGTCTCTTACAACGCGAACAATGAAATCAAGGATTCACGTTTGTAGAATCAATTAAAGAAAAGTTTTCCATAATAAAACAGGACTTAGTTGTTTTGTAACAAACTCATATGTACCAAATAGAGATAATAGTATCCAAGATATTCTAATTGTTTTACCGAATTTGAGAAGTTTTTTTCATAAATCTATCGAATTTCCTGATAATAAAATAAATAAGAAGAAAATTCATTATATAAAATAAAAAAATTAACTGTTTATGTTTTTATTATCTAGCGATACGGTAATTTGAAGCACTTCATTTTCTGGTTCATTGTGACAAAAGTAGTACATCTATAAATTTCCTTTAACTAGAACTATATAATGTAGCACGAAAGTCTCGAAAGATATCATAATATAAATGCCATCAATGAATACTAATTATTAGTAAATTTAAAACCAAAAGAGTTTTAATATATAATCTCAATTTAGGTTACGTATCAACCGATAGAAAAGATTCTTTTACAAAAAAATGTAACAACCTCTTTACGGTTTCCTGAAAGTTCCTTCTACTATTTTACACAATTCAACTAAGAACGTGATCTACAAACTATATTTAAACTTAAGAACGAATAAGATTATAATATGCGGTCTAACCCTGAAAGTATGTTTCTATTATCCTATCGCCCGTATTTCAGGTCTTTAGTTCTAATCTGATAAGAATTAAGCACCCATCTTCAACACTGAAATAGTAAATTGTCGGAATTCATCAACAGACCTTATATTTTCTAAAACCCCTGTTTCCATTTTCTTCTCGTTTTGGGGTCTTAACTCAATCAACTGTTAAAAGGCGCAACGCTGTCCAGAAGAAATAATTATTTTTTCTCTGTTGCAATCAAACTGTCTTTTTATAACGCCCATTGTATAGTTCGAGAAGAGAGTTTCTTCTTCAGCATTTCTTTTCTTTGCTGCGGAGTGTTAAGCTACTTTCAGCAACCAATTTCTTGACCGCCTATTTCAGATGAATTTTGATCGTTTGTGATTCGTTGCGTAGAAAAGCTAATCGAACGATTCATACTTAGATGACTTACAATTTTCTTGGATGATCATCATGAGATTGCGTTTACCTTATGCACTGAGCTTTGCATAGTGCATAAAAAACCTTTTTAAGTTTAACAGAAAGTTAAAGATAATTTTACAGTGTGTATTAAAAAGAATAGTATGCATTGTGAAAATGATCAATGTCAGTAGTATAGAATGAATACACACCCTAATGTCTTTTTCTAATCAGAGCCAAATTGGCTCTGATTGCAATACTGCAATTACCCGCCTATTTTACAAGTGTGGACCCTAAAATCACCTGTACCTGATGAATGCAGCATAACGTGTTTCTTTGGTAGGCCGCAGGCTATCCTAATGGCCCATATATAATCCCCCGACTCGTGGAATTAGATATAGTGTCGTACGTATCCCGGAGTTCCAACTAGTTAACTAAAGCTCAGAATATAATAAAAATTTCCACCCGTAAAATGCATAACCAAATTAAGAGTGCCGTCAGATAAAAAATAATACGCTAAATACTGGTAGTGGGGACTCCTGAGAGTACACAAAAGTACCGTGTTTGTAAATGAAAAGGTTTTCTTCGTAGTCATCATAATCCAAAGGTGCTTACTAACTAGTAAGCAGTGGTAGTCACTAGTAACCAAAGGTCATTAGAAAAACCATACGTGAAACGCTATTCATCCTCAAAAATGTTGTAGTCTTTTTGAGAATTAAATATTTAGCTTTACTTAAGAAAGTTAGAAGTTAAGCGGTTATCTTAAGCGCTGATCTAATATATACTTGCATATCAGCATACCTATCCCGTTAAAATGTAGTTAAAAGTCAATCGAGCAAAAAATAACTTCAATTACCTCTCTACAGGTAGAGGTATTTCAAAGCATACCTATGCACGCGAAGATTGATATCCTATGCGGAATCCGATTATTGCAACGTGGAGGATACGCAGAACACATGATGTTCCTGTGTGATCTATTCCTGCAGTATAGGGAAGCATCCTTGATGGAATTCGATGTGGTTTCCCCGATAACGTCATGAGAACTATGCTTCGGAACCGACGGACGTGGAACCCGGTATCCGCGATGTCAGTGAAGATTATTCGTAAGAAGAGGCACAAGGGCTCAATAATTATCCCTGGTTCTTCCTTGAAGCTGTGTTCATATTAAACTAGATACGGCCCCAAGATGGAGGTAACAAAAACAATTGATGCCGTCACTTGCATATTATTCACTAAAGATATTTGTAGTAAAGATAAAAAGTATTGGATTACATATTGCAAAAAAATTAAAAATTTTTAAATTTATTTAAAAAAATATTTTTATTTTTTTTTATATAACTGAACAAGTAATTTGAGTAATTTTAATAATTAATTATAATGGAATACAGGAAGAGTATAAAATTACTGGTGCTCTTTTGTTTTATAGAATAAGATTTTGAATAAGAGATGATTTAATAGTAAAATTAACAACGAACAAGAGTCAGAACAATGTGTAAACTATATAAGAAAAAAAATAAAACAAAAGAGCTCGTTTAGATTACTAATTCTTAATATGCCTGCCTGATAATAATAATATTCATAATTATCTTTACTGTAATACATTTTGTACAAAAGAAAATTCAAAAAGAGGAGGAAATATCTCCCCGTCACTGTTAATAAATAAATATCTTATAAGAATAAATATCAGGTACTGCTAAAATATCTATCGTGTAATCAGTTACTTGAAATAAATAACCAAAACGCCAACCAACCATTGCTCAAGAGTCTTTTAAAACAGATTTACGGCGTTCATGGCTTATTCCGTAGAAACAGTAAAATAGACATATATTGAATTAAAGAGTACAGCTTTAAATAAACAAGGGTATCGAATAAGATTTCGTTTATCAATTTTTTTTTATGTATAGTTAATATGAAAGTAAAACGCGTAATAAGTAATTATTTACGGGCGATACTTTAATTATACAATCTTCATTTTGAGTGTCACTACTGAGAGCTTTTAAAATATAAAAACTCTAAATAGGGAACTTACCGCGATTTTTGAGTACATTAATATGTTTGGAATCTACATCAATTTATTTTTTTTTACTAGAAACCTAAAGATTTTATAATATGTTTTCGGATTGTCGCCGAATATCTTCAACGGTACATGGCACTTAATAAACTTGCAGTAACCCTGAGAAGGGCTGTTTTTGTCGTCGATTGGCTTCGACGTCTTATTGTAATTACTACCCTTATGGTAGCCCTGAGAAGGGCTGTTGTCGTCGAATGGCTTCGACGACTCGTAATTTATAACCTCGTGGTGGTCGACGATGAATTAAAAATTCACTCTCGTGGTCGCTCTTTTATTGGACCTTGAGAGTGGTGAAACCGCAGCGGCGCTATAGTGAGAGAACTGCGCGGCGGGAGTGACGTTTGTACCAGCGCGTACGTGTACTGTGATCCAGCTAACATCTGAACTGCTACCGTTGTCGCCCGCCAATATTAAATTAGGCATAAATTTGGTAACAAGATAAATACATAATTCTGACAGTGTTATTCTGGATAATTCTTTTTTAAATCAACCGTTTAGTAGTTGATTTGTCACCTCTACCTCTAGTTTTATCTATCGACTAATGTTCTCTGTCAGTTGAATCTAAGTTTACAGTGATGTAATTTTACACCTGTTTTATAGTTTCAATAGAGTCGTATTTTTGCAACATTTCATTACTTAGTTAAGTTTTTTAAAAAATGTATATTTTTGACCATCATAAAGTGCAGTAAATGGAGACGACTGTAGCTCCTGAACGGTTGGGTTTAGAGGAACAAATCTAAGAATAAAAATATTTAAATTCTAAAGAATTTTATTTTGTATCCGAAAATATGACAAAGATTAGAGGTTTCCATTTTTTAAAAAAGGAGGTTAGCCGCACATTGGAAAAATTGCGGATATTTCAAACATGTTAATAGAGTCCTTTTTTTAGTATCCTAAAAAATAAAGGGAAAGTTCAACATTCAGAGTTCTTTGTAGCATTACTAGTTCAGGAGATCCGTATGGTGACAAACTTAAAATGAACACTGTACATGCAATACACAGGTACTAACCGCGGTGAAAAATTACGTCCTACTTACAAAAATTAGTAGTACAATCAAAACTTATATTATTATATTATATCTCCTGTTCAATCAACCAGAGTTTTATTATTCATTTACAAAAATAAAATGGTTTTTCTATAAAATTATATTCCGGGAACCATACAGCTACTTCCTATAATGTAATGATTGCTCAGTGCATTAATGTACAAAAAATGACGCTATAAAATATTGTACACTAACATTTATATTGCTCACCAACAATGAAATTTTTTGTATAAATCTATACCTGAAACTATCCTCAAGATAAATAAAAAACATAGTAATAGAATCACAATACCGATATAAGATCAAAGATTTTGTACTCCAAATTGTACTACAGTTGAACATATATATGTACATACAAAGAAATAAACATACATGATGAAATTCTGTGCTTTTTTTGTAAAAAATATATATGTATAATAATGTTAAATTTTTAATTAAAGAAAAATATAATAAAATAAAATAAAAAGATTTTTTTTTTAATAATTTTAATTTTAAATTAGTAAATTTAATATTTTTGCTGAGAACGATTCAAAGTTAAAAACATATTAAGCACACAGTTTAAATTAATGAAATCTGAGTATGTCTAATGAAAATACGCCTAGTCTGAACCAGGAATCGAGTAGAGGACTTACTGATAACCGAATAAAATCTCTATTCTAAAATAATTTATTAATTTTATCCTTTTAAATTTATTTTTAGTTACCGATTAATTTTTATGCTTTTCATTACTCGTAAAGGGACATATTTCTTTTATTTTATAATTAACCCAGTGCTCCAATATTATGGTTCATTAATTCTCCAATTGACTGCATCTTCTGAATAGTTGTTCAGTATTAAGAAACCATTAAATATACTGGTAGAAAATTTAATAGAGCACGATGTCCTAAATAAGGCGGAAACTGGTACTAGAGGAGGTATTTCTATTGATGTAATTAAAAAAAGAAAAAAACAGAGAAAAAAACATACTCAATCGATTTTTAGTTGAACAACTTTCGTTTTATCGGTCGCTTAGTAGAATTTGCATTAAAAAAACCATATCGCACTTATTTACATATTTTTAACGGTATAAGAATTCATTGGCATTTTTAAGTCGTTATTAAATTTAGTACGCCATAGTAATTATTAAATGTAGAAAACTGTAAACTAAAAAATAATTTTTAAATAAATATAAACGGTTACTAAATGCGCATTTCGACTTTTAACAGTAACCCTCAATTCATACTAAAGTATCAGTAATGATGAAGTTAAATATAAAAACGATACTTAAATCCAATTAATAATTATAATCTTAACTATTAAAAAAAACAACCAATACTTACGAAATATTATTAAAAAAAAAAATAATTTTATTATTTTTATTTAGAAGTAACGAAAAAAATTTTCTTTTGGTCTTTTGAAAGTATTTGTTATTAATTAATTTGTTATACTGTCGTCATCAATAATGATGATGGGTGATTTTATTAATTTCATCTATTTATTGTACATATAGAGAGTGAATCAGTCTGGGAACCTGACGATATATAAAGAAAAATAAGTTGCCAACCCTGATGTGTAACGGAATCGAAATGGCTGTAACCTTGCAAATCAGATACCATTTCAGTAACAACGGGTCAGTAGACTTATGTGCGTAGTGAAAACCTATTTTTAAAGCAGTAATTTCGTTGAGATTACACAATATTTACCGCGGGATTTACAACATTCCAAGTCATTGTGCCGTTGCTAGCCGGATTACGATAATGTTGTGGATAACAATTTTTCGAATTATAGCTTCTGCAACGAAAAACAGCCAAAGCCTTAATTAAAGTCCTGTAAATTCCACGGAATCCCTCCAAACAGTCAGACAGGCAGTGATGAGTAGTCCCCGGCACTCGATCAGAAAGGACGCCTCAGCTCTACGTTTATCCCGCAGCAGCGTCAGATGTTCTCTGGCAAGTTTTAGAATCATAGGCCCATATTTCTTCGAAGATGACGGGTATGTATTTACTTATTATGACCGGTACAGGACGATGTTACATAGATTCATTCTGCTAAAAGGTTCTAACAGAATGCAGTTACAGCCTGCACCGCCAATTCACCCACAGCGGTGATTCAAGAGATGTTTTCACCCCACGTGATTTCCAAAGGAGGAGATGTCGCATGTCCGGCATGTTCTCCAGATCTGTCAGTTTGTAACTATTTTATCTGGGACTATCTAAAGAGTGTTCATCAGCAGATCTAATAATATTAACGAACTTAAAGCATCCATACAAGAAGAAATCAGAGAAATCCTAGACAACAAAATGGAAGAAGCGATACGAATTTTCAGTACAGACTACAATGGTGTATAAAAAATGGTGGAGGACATCTGTCTGATATGATTTTTTTTAAAATAAGTTACGCCAATAAATGACATCTTTGCTGTAATTACATATCAAATCACAGAAAATAGTAAATTATATTTATTTTTTATTTTATTTTTTAAAAATTGTCAGGTTCCCATGGATCGTCCTATACTATTAAAAAAATTATGTTAAAAATGTCTCTCTCTCTCTCCCTCTGTATGTGTGTGTGTGTGTGTGTGTGTGTGTGTGTGTGTGTGTGTGTGTGTGTGTGTGTGTGTGTGTGTGTGTGTGTGTGTGTGTGTGTGTGTGTGTGTGTGTGTGTGTGTGTGTGTGTGTGTGTGTGTGTGTGTGTGTGTGTGTGTGTGTGTGTGTGTGTGTTTACTGCGTCTTGTTGGGTAATTTTTTGTGATTTCTAAGTAAAAGATTTAAGGCGAGGGGTTTTTCCGGAAATAATTTTAAACGGAGTAGTTTTAATTTCCCTGTGAATATAATTATTATAGATATTAACGGGAAAATTATGTTGATCATGTTAAAAATGGGATGTTTTGCAAATATTTCGTTTTAGGATCCAGTTAGTTCACCTAAAAAAAAAACAAACATAATATGTATTTATATGGTAAGATTTGGTATGTGTTATACGGTTCGTGTGTGTGTCGCACTGCGTTTAATAATCGTATCTCAACATTGACCAAGCCGATTTTCTTAAAATTTGGCACAAATATCTGTAAAAATGGGACAATAATTGTATTAATTTTTTCAAAATTCATTAACTGGAGCGGAGGATATTGTGAAAACCCCAATTTTGATTTTTTTCACAGGGATTTTAAAGATAAATTTATTGAAATAAATTTGTTACCCATAATGAATATAAATAATCAAAGATTTCTGTATTCAAAAAATCAACCCACCTCTTAAAATTAAAGTAATTTTTTTTTCTCCTTCTCCCTTCGGTTTAAATATTTTTCTTTTTTTTAAAGATATACTTCATATACAGAGATATCAAAAAATGTCTACAATTTTTTTTAAATTTAAACTCCGGATCTTCTTCTTTTTCCTGTTTAGCCTCCGGGAATTACCGTTCAGGTATTACTACAAAGGATGAAAGAGGATGATATGTATGAGTGTAAATGAAATGTAATCTTGTACAGTCTCAGTTCGACCATTCCTGATATGTGTGGTTAATTGAAACTCAACCACCAAAGAACACCGATATCCACGATCTAGTATTCAAATCCGTATAAAATTAACTGCCTTTACTAAGACTTGAAGGCTGGAACTCTCGACTAAACCCGAACCTAATATGCAGAAAGTTTTTTTTTGAAAATTTTATTTTTCTTATTTAAACCTATATTGAAAAATATAAAAACCTTATTTCAACCTATATTTAGAGAAAGCTTTATTGAGAAAATTTATTAAGCTTAACCTATAGACGAATATTTTTTTAAAAATTTATTTCCTCCTCTAAAAAAAATATTTTAATTTTTTTTATTTTCGTATGTATACAATTTTTTTTTTAATTTTAACTCTTTTAATTTTAATAATTATTAATATTAGGGAAAATCATGTAATACTTCATCAGATGTTATAGAATTTTAACTGAGGATTCCATTATTGGTAACTGATAAGATCTGGTACTAGAAGAGCATCGGCTAAGTACAACTTATTCAGCTTAATTCACAAAAATGTGTTAACTTCCCTTATTATGTAAAGGCGGCATATAAAATGGAAGTTTTTTTGGATAGAAAATAATATATCTATCTGTAAAATATTTTCTCTAAACTTACTTATATTTATTAATGTATTCTAATACTATTATGTACTTTATATACTTTTATTTTGTACATATATTTTCTTAGTGTTTTAGCCCTGAAAACTTTTTATTTTTATTCATAATGTGTACGTTACAATCTATTCAACTTACTTATATTTATTAATGTATTCTAATACTATTATGTACTTTATATACTTTTATTTTGTACATATATTTTCTTAGTGTTTTAGCCCTGAAAACTTTTTATTTTTATTCATAATGTGTACGTTACAATCTATTCAACGAGTGAACAATAAGTAATCTCTCCTTACGTTCCAATGATATGAGGATGATTTATGTGATATGTAAATGAGATATGGTCGGTCTCTTGCCGACCATTCCTAAGACGCACGCTTAATTGAACCCCAACCACCTGAGGGTCAGTAGACTTATGTGCGTAGTGAAAACCTATTTTTAAAGCAGTAATTTCGTTGAGATTACACAATATTTACCGCGGGATTTACAACATTCCAAGTCATTGTGCCGTTGCTAGCCGGATTACGATAATGTTGTGGATAACAATTTTTCGAATTATAGCTTCTGCAACGAAAAACAGCCAAAGCCTTAATTAAAGTCCTGTAAATTCCACGGAATCCCTCCAAACAGTCAGACAGGCAGTGATGAGTAGTCCCCGGCACTCGATCAGAAAGGACGCCTCAGCTCTACGTTTATCCCGCAGCAGCGTCAGATGTTCTCTGGCAAGTTTTAGAATCATAGGCCCATATTTCTTCGAAGATGACGGGTATGTATTTACTTATTATGACCGGTACAGGACGATGTTACATAGATTCATTCTGCTAAAAGGTTCTAACAGAATGCAGTTACAGCCTGCACCGCCAATTCACCCACAGCGGTGATTCAAGAGATGTTTTCACCCCACGTGATTTCCAAAGGAGGAGATGTCGCATGTCCGGCATGTTCTCCAGATCTGTCAGTTTGTAACTATTTTATCTGGGACTATCTAAAGAGTGTTCATCAGCAGATCTAATAATATTAACGAACTTAAAGCATCCATACAAGAAGAAATCAGAGAAATCCTAGACAACAAAATGGAAGAAGCGATACGAATTTTCAGTACAGACTACAATGGTGTATAAAAAATGGTGGAGGACATCTGTCTGATATGATTTTTTTTAAAATAAGTTACGCCAATAAATGACATCTTTGCTGTAATTACATATCAAATCACAGAAAATAGTAAATTATATTTATTTTTTATTTTATTTTTTAAAAATTGTCAGGTTCCCATGGATCGTCCTATACTATTAAAAAAATTATGTTAAAAATGTCTCTCTCTCTCTCCCTCTGTATGTGTGTGTGTGTGTGTGTGTGTGTGTGTGTGTGTGTGTGTGTGTGTGTGTGTGTGTGTGTGTGTGTGTGTGTGTGTGTGTGTGTGTGTGTGTGTGTGTGTGTGTGTGTGTGTGTGTGTTACTGCGTCTTGTTGGGTAATTTTTTGTGATTTCTAAGTAAAAGATTTAAGGCGAGGGGTTTTTCCGGAAATAATTTTAAACGGAGTAGTTTTAATTTCCCTGTGAATATAATTATTATAGATATTAACGGGAAAATTATGTTGATCATGTTAAAAATGGGATGTTTTGCAAATATTTCGTTTTAGGATCCAGTTAGTTCACCTAAAAAAAAAACAAACATAATATGTATTTATATGGTAAGATTTGGTATGTGTTATACGGTTCGTGTGTGTGTCGCACTGCGTTTAATAATCGTATCTCAACATTGACCAAGCCGATTTTCTTAAAATTTGGCACAAATATCTGTAAAAATGGGACAATAATTGTATTAATTTTTTCAAAATTCATTAACTGGAGCGGAGGATATTGTGAAAACCCCAATTTTGATTTTTTTCACAGGGATTTTAAAGATAAATTTATTGAAATAAATTTGTTACCCATAATGAATATAAATAATCAAAGATTTCTGTATTCAAAAAATCAACCCACCTCTTAAAATTAAAGTAATTTTTTTTTCTCCTTCTCCCTTCGGTTTAAATATTTTTCTTTTTTTTAAAGATATACTTCATATACAGAGATATCAAAAAATGTCTACAATTTTTTTTAAATTTAAACTCCGGATCTTCTTCTTTTTCCTGTTTAGCCTCCGGGAATTACCGTTCAGGTATTACTACAAAGGATGAAAGAGGATGATATGTATGAGTGTAAATGAAATGTAATCTTGTACAGTCTCAGTTCGACCATTCCTGATATGTGTGGTTAATTGAAACTCAACCACCAAAGAACACCGATATCCACGATCTAGTATTCAAATCCGTATAAAATTAACTGCCTTTACTAAGACTTGAAGGCTGGAACTCTCGACTAAACCCGAACCTAATATGCAGAAAGTTTTTTTTTGAAAATTTTATTTTTCTTATTTAAACCTATATTGAAAAATATAAAAACCTTATTTCAACCTATATTTAGAGAAAGCTTTATTGAGAAAATTTATTAAGCTTAACCTATAGACGAATATTTTTTTAAAAATTTATTTCCTCCTCTAAAAAAAATATTTTAATTTTTTTTATTTTCGTATGTATACAATTTTTTTTTTAATTTTAACTCTTTTAATTTTAATAATTATTAATATTAGGGAAAATCATGTAATACTTCATCAGATGTTATAGAATTTTAACTGAGGATTCCATTATTGGTAACTGATAAGATCTGGTACTAGAAGAGCATCGGCTAAGTACAACTTATTCAGCTTAATTCACAAAAATGTGTTAACTTCCCTTATTATGTAAAGGCGGCATATAAAATGGAAGTTTTTTTGGATAGAAAATAATATATCTATCTGTAAAATATTTTCTCTAAACTTACTTATATTTATTAATGTATTCTAATACTATTATGTACTTTATATACTTTTATTTTGTACATATATTTTCTTAGTGTTTTAGCCCTGAAAACTTTTTATTTTTATTCATAATGTGTACGTTACAATCTATTCAACTTACTTATATTTATTAATGTATTCTAATACTATTATGTACTTTATATACTTTTATTTTGTACATATATTTTCTTAGTGTTTTAGCCCTGAAAACTTTTTATTTTTATTCATAATGTGTACGTTACAATCTATTCAACGAGTGAACAATAAGTAATCTCTCCTTACGTTCCAATGATATGAGGATGATTTATGTGATATGTAAATGAGATATGGTCGGTCTCTTGCCGACCATTCCTAAGACGCACGCTTAATTGAACCCCAACCACCAAAGTACATCGGTATCCTCTCTCTTGTATTGAAATCCACACAAAAACAAGAACGTTTTATTAGGATTTGACTTTAGAACCTTTGACTTCTAAAATCAGCTGTTAAACAATTTATTTGCGTCGACGAGTTAGCCGCTAAACCAGTCCGGTAGGCTATAAAATTATTAACTACTTCAGAATTGCTTTATATTTTAAAAATGATGATAATTTCCCTGCAGTCTGTTTGTTTAGTTGTTCTCTTTTGAATAGAATAAAGCGCCAGTCTTGGTTCTTGGATGACTGGGTAGCTCTATATATTTATATCCATTAATATATTTGGGTTAATGAGGAAGATAAGGAAATATCTCCTCTAATTTTTCTAATTAATTTACTTACAGAATCTTGTTATTCTTCAGAATGACTATTTCACTTTTAGCAGTGGCCGGTTTATAATCTCCCGTCAGGGTATATTAAAACGGTTTTTTAGGGTCTTAACATTCATTTATTTAACAAAGAGAGATTACAAATTTCAGAAATTTTCTGTTTACATTTTAATTATAAAGTAAGAAATTAATGAAACAAAAGAAAAAATTGCCAACCCTAAAGGCGAGTCAAATCCGGGATTTACTTTACTCCGTTCAGGATCTCTTATAACTGAACTACGGACACCGATTATTTCATTGTAAGTAATGTATTAAAATCCAATTAGATTTTGGAAAACAGAATCCGTAAAAATTAAATATTTTTTTAATATAATTCCAAATACGAGTACATTGTAACCGATTAATAAAAAAATTAATTTTATTAGTTTTCAGATTACAAAGTGACATGAGTAAATGACTTAAATTATAATTTGCTACGGCATTGATTCTTAACTTTTTACCTCCAGGTATTTTCGTTGTATTTTAATCAGTCTGGATCTCATCTCTTCTTTTATATTATAGGAAGACAGGACCTTCCCTTTATGAGAAAATCAAGTTATAATAGTTTATAAAATTAACTTTATAGAAACGAGGAATAAATTTATGGCTTTCTACAAACTTTGTTTATGCAAATATTCTTCGCGCAAAGTATTTCTTTATGTAAATGACTTTAATTTTAAAATGATAACGATAATAAATTACGTATAAGGAGTGCAGCGTAACGACTGACAAAATATTTTTATTATATCGTACTTTTATCATTCTGCCAAAATAAACGTTTTACCACAAAATTCAAAAATCGCTTGATTATTTAAATTTTTACTGTCCCGGTTGTTGTATGTAACTTGTAACAGAAAGTAAGTTGATCTACTTCGGTAAAAAAACACCAGTCTTTATATTTTTCGATGTTTTGAAGTCCCCTTACTCTAACAGTACTAAAATACTATTTAAAAATTTTATTATATAACTTTCATGAGTCATCATTAAACTTACATTAAACTTACACTATAGAAGATATATTCCGTTTAACCATTTTTTCTTTGTAATGCAGACAATGGCACCTTCAACAGCTGTTGTTTAACGAGAAGGGTTACCGAACTGGAATAGGAATTTATGGGAAAACCTAAAAGGCGCGGACGATGAAATAATTATACTTCAATTATTAAGGAATGAGGCGGGAACTCGTTATGCAGACCAGGGGATATAAATACTGGCTAGACCAGCGGGAGCAGTTAGTAATTGAGCGAGTAGTTCTGCGAGGCCGTGTTCGACACCGTTGTGTCACGACGTTTTCAGTAAACGATCGGTAACAACGAGTGAAGAGTATTTCACAAACATTCCAGTGTGAACGGTGAGTGAATGCAGGAAGTTGTTCGGCGAGTTATTGGAAAAGCAGTAGTAAAAGTGACAGAATTAAATACATTTATAAAGTGTAAGGTAATTCTATTTAAACAGCAAAAATATAATATTAGCATAGAATGTAATTTTATGAACTTTTTTACTTGTCTAATCTTATCTTGTTGTTAATGCAATATTAGTATTCATATCAGCATTCATTATAATGTTTTTAGTAAATTGGACTGTATTCCGGTTTTTTATAATTTATCTTTAATCAAATTGTGTCCTTATTTGAATTACTGTTTTGAATGTTATATATTCACTATTATTACTATTGTTATTAGTTATAACTGTTATTATTATTTATTTTATCTATTGTGTTTTTAGGGTAATACATTTTATTTATAACAAATTTTTAGTTTCGTAGTCTCTCAATATCTTGGTCGAGCCGCGAACACGCGACAATATAAATTATAAATAATATTATTTAAGGACAACTTCATCACTTTATAGTCATACTCAGCCCTAAAAATATAAATTTTATTAGCTTTTCTACCTACCAGTTTGGCCATTTTTTTAATTTACTTTTATTAGCTTTTGTCACATTGTTTAAAACAAATAAAAAATCACTAAAATAATTGTCAGATGTAATAGTGTACAGGGATGTTACATTTAAAAAAAAAACGGAAAAAGAAATTTAACGTTGTGTTTACATTTAATTTTTTTTCGTAAGAATCCTATATAACGCTCTTTGCACAATATTAGGATTTTTAAATATTTAAAAATAATTTTTTTTTTTGTTAATATTTTTCTGTTGTTTTTAAACTAAATTTATGATATACAAGTTAAACTACTCGATGTGGCTTCAGGTAACATATATTATTAATTTCCTGAAAGGGAATTCTTAGACAAATGCATAAAACATTTCACACCAATCGTTAACACTTTTATTTGCATTCCTTTTTATTGTAAAACCTTTTACTAAACGTCATTACAGCGATCAAGTGAAAAAAAAATAGTCCTCACAAATTGAAGGAAGGAACACTTGTTTGAAATTTATTAAAAATTTCTGAGAAAGATATTAAATCTACGTTTAGAAACCATAAGAAATAGTTATATCAACGAGTGGATGGCGTAAATGCATAACTATTTTTCGAAACAAAATGAAAACTTCTTAAGAGAGTTATTTTATTTTATTTTTGTTCGTTAATGTTTGCTAAAATTCATCCTTAACGTTTTATATTAAGTTCATGAAATCGCAAATAACGTTAAGATTTCAATCGAGTAAATTGCAGTCGCCGGTTAAAATAAGTTTATTTTGCAAATTTACGTTAAAAGCTATGTCTTCATACTATTTATAACTCCATACAAACAGTATAAAAGAGGCAAATCAAGACAATGAGCGCAAATTGAAATAAACAAACCCATTAAAGCTTATTGCCTTAGTTGTGTATGAAACACAAAGATAACATAAAAATAAAACGCATCGTAGCAACTTCTCACAGACGCAACTTTAATTATGTATTCAATAGCTAAGTAGGGTTAACTACAAAAATAACGTCATTCGCAAAAAATATTTTTTACTTAATACTTTTCTTTATCATATATTTGGTAATATGTAGCAAAGCCAACGGTTGTTTGGGAAATAAAACTGATTCCTGTTTAGCCTCCGGTAACTACCTTTCAGATAATTCTTCAGAGGATGAATGAGGATGATATGTATGAGTGTAAATGAAGTGTAGTCTTGTACATTCTCAGTTCGACCGTTCCAGAGATGTGTGGTTAATTGAAACCCAACCACCACCAAAGAAGACCGGTATCCACGATCTAGTATTCAAATCCGTGTAAAAATATCTGGCTTTACTAGGACTTGAACGCTGGAACTCTCGACTTCCAAATCAGCTGATTTGGGAAGACGCGTTCACCACTAGACCAACCCGGTGGGTGGGAAATAAATCTGGTTTATATGAATCTAACGATACAATGTTTTCTGATGATCAATAGGCTATCAAAAACAATAAACAAGTTTTATACGAAAATATAAACAATTTAACGTATTCAACAGAGCATTTAAATCAATTTTAAAAAACAAATAAAGATTTATATTTATCGCTTATATTTTGTTAGCCTGTGTTAGACAACAGTGATAAAGACTCAAAGTAATCGTATGACCGGGGATCCATTGAGTTCGGAGGAAAAATGAAAAGACCGGAAACCCGACTAGAATCCCTCCTTGGAGAGGAACTGGTTTGAGACATGACACAAAGAAAAAACCGAGTCCCGGCCTACTGGGTGAGCAACCCCCGCAGGGCACGGCATCGCCGGGTCCTGTGGGGTACCGGGAGGTTAGAAACCAGGCAACCACTGAGGATGCGCAATGCGTAACTGCTGGACCATCATCATTGGTTTTGGGAGAAACAATAATAACTAATCGTATGCGTGCAACAAAAGTGACCATACTACTTTATAATTCTATCTCTCACTTGTTCAACGTAAATACCATCAATACTAGTGGCTTTTTTTCTTTTTCTTTCCTGTTTAGCCTCTGGGAATTACCGACAGGTATTACTTCAGAGAATGAATGAGGATGATATGTATGAGTGTAAATGAAGTGTAGTTTTGTAAAGTCACAGTTCAACCGTTTCTGAGATGTGTGGATAATTGAAACCCAACCACCAAAGAAACCGGTATCCACGATCTAGTATTCAAATCCGTGTAAAAATAAATGACTTTAGTAGGACTTGAACGCTGGAACTCTCGACTTACAATTAGCTGATTTGGAAAGAAGCGTTCACCACTGGACCTACCCGGTAGATTTTAATACTAGTGCCTTTTTCTTTTTCCTGTTTAGCCTCCAATAACTACCGTTTAGATAATTCTTCAGAGGATGAATGAGGATAATATGTATGAGTGTAAATGAAGTGTAGTCTTGTACATTCTCAGTTCGACCATTTCTGAGATGTGTGGTTAATTGAAACCCAACCACCAAAGAACACCGGTATCCACGATCTAGTATTCAAATCCGTGTAAAAATAACTGGCTTTACTAGGACTTGAACGCTGTAACTCTCGACTTCCAAATCAGCTGATTAATACTAGTGCCTAGTCTGTTTAAACCCAACTCACCGGGTTGATCTACTGGTTAAAATCATCATCAGCATCAGCTGATTTTGAAGTCGAGAGTTCTGTGGTTCAAATCCTAGTAAAGGCAGTTACTTTTATACGGATTTGAATACTAGATCGTGGATACCGGTGTTCTTTGACGGTCGGGTTTCAATTAATCACACATCTCAGGAACGGTCGAACTGGGACTTCATTTATAAATATCATTCTCAATCATCCTCTGATGTAATACCTTACGGTGGTTCCGAAGGTTAAACAGAAAAAGAGAGAGAACTACATAGTCCGTTTACAACAGCAGTTTCTATTAGGCTGTACATTTTTTGAATAAGTTTAAGGTGTTCCACAAAACAGAAAAATGTCCCCTTCCTTTTAAAACTTAGTCATAATCACTTTTAAAGCTTTTTAAATTCATGAACAAACAATGCTTAGTAAATATCTAAAACTAGTTTTTAATTATTTTTAATAAAAATTAATAACTATTACCTTTAATGAGGTAAATGTAATACCTATTTTCATTGTTACTAATATCAGTTTCTTCGAAAACGTTTTACACTCTTATCTATAAAAAAATACAGACATTTCGAGTTTTAAGTACTCGTCCAAAATACATAAACATACAGACTTAATTATACTTATATACCAATCTTTGTCAGAATTAAATTTTCGACTATAAAATCAATAATTTTAAATATTTATAAAAGTGTACAATGTGTAAAATATTTAGAAAATACTACGTTTTTGGTGATATAAAATCATGCCATACAATAAGTGCTGTACCTTATATTAACCACATTTTCTTATCACACGAATGCTAATAAAGCTTGTAATTATTTTTCTTCAAAAACTAACATATTACTGTAACTAATTTTTGCACTCAAATTTTTTGTCATTGATAATCTTTTTTATTATCTTTAGATAATATGAAAAAAATATTGACCGAAGAAAAGGATCCCAACTGCGGTGAGAAAAAGAATTTTCAACTGATTTTTACGGTTTGTAGTAATATTCCCGCGTATATGAAAGGTGAATAATTAGGAAGAAGGAAGAGAAGTATTTCGGTAATTCTAAGATTTGATCGCGAAGATGAATGGAGAAAGTAAAATGGATAAACAAAATGAGAAATTGTATTGAGAAGAATAGGAAAAAAAAGAATTTGATAAAAATAAAATTAAAACGCAATCATCTCGGTTGAAGCGTATCCTATATAGTATTGTCTTCATCGAAGAACATAAAAAGAAATATAGAAGAAAGAAAAGGAAGAGGAAGAAAAAAGATTGAGATGGAGTGAAAAAAGCTATAAGGAATGAAAGAAGATGCGTCGAAGTGAAAAACTGGAGGACACTCGGATAAAACCTTTGGAAAGAAGTTAAATTTAACAAAAAATGTAAAGAAATGTGTACATCTACTGGTTGTAAAATCAATAAGAAAAAATTTGTACGTTTTATTGATAAAATTATTAAGGAAATAACACAAAAACAGTTATTACAAAATACGGAACCCAAAAGAAATTATCCATCAAATTAAATTAGTAATTAATTAATTAATTAATTTTTATAGTTCATAATTATTGTTATTATTTAGAATTACTTTTTAATTTTATTATTGTTAATTGAAATGTAGTAGAAATAACAAAGATGGACCGCTGAATGTGAAAATAGGAGGAGAAAAGATTATGGAGGTAGAAGAATTTTGTTATTTGGGAAGTAGAATTACTAAAGATGAACGAAGCAGGAGCGATATAAAATGCCGAATAGCACAAACTAAACGAGCCTTCAGTAAGAAATATAATTTGTTTACATCAAAAATTAATTTAAATGTCAGGAAAAGATTTTTGAAAGTGTAAGTTTGGAGTGTCGCTTTATATGGATGTGAAACTTGGACGATCGGAGTATCTGAGAAGAAAAGATTAGAAGCTTTTGAAATGCGGTGCTATAGGAGAATGTTAAAAATCAGATGGGTGGATAAAGTGACAAATGAAGAGGTATTGCGGCAAATAGATGAAGAAAGAAGCATTTGGAAAAATATAGTTAAAAGAAGAGACAGACTTATAGGCCACATACTAAGGCATCCTGGAATAGTCGCTTTAATATTGGAAGGACAGGTAGAAGGGAAAAATTGTGTAGGCAGGCCACGTTTGGAGTATGTAAAACAAATTGTTGGGGATGTAGGATGTAGAGGGTATACTGAAATGAAACGACTAGCACTAGATAGGGAATCTTGGAGAGCTGCATCAAACCAGTCAAATGACTGAAGACAAAAAAAAAAATTGTTAATTAAATTAACTTATATTAACATTTGCGCACAAATTGTATTCATTATAATGTTACAAATAACACGTTAGAAATAAGACGGAAAAAGGAGGCAAGCATTTACGTACTAATTTTTCATTCGTAACGATAGAATTTTCTTCATACTGTGTCAAAACGCAAGGAGCCGTGCCCTGCGGTGGTCGCTCACCCAGTAGGCCGGGACTCAGTCTTTTCTTTGTGCCATGCCTCAAACCGGTTCCGCTGCAAGGAAGGGATTTAGCTGGGTCTCCGGTCTTTTCAATTTTCCCCAAACTCAATGGATCCCCGGTCATACGATTACTTTGAGTCTTTATCACTGTTGTCTAACACAGGCTAACAAAATATAAGCGATAAATATAAATCTTTATTTGCTTTTTAAAATTGATTTAAATGTCTCCGGTCAATCATCGAGAGATAATCATAAAACATACAGTACGGTAACTTTAAGTAGGAATCGTAGAAATCCCGCTTAGAAATTACTATGATACCCCATCTTTCTATTACTTTGTAACTAGCTCCATAATAGTACGGTAGCGTAGAATATTGCAGCACCGTCGTTTTCTGATTATCAAAATCGAATTAGCATTTGGGAAAAATGAAGGTAAAGTAACGATTAAATTAATACATAATGATAAATATATAAAAGTTAAACACCGATAAAAGTTCAGTATCGTAAATTAATAACGGTTTTAATACTCTTGATGTCAAGTTTAAATGTACAGTAGCTTTTGTTCTTTATTAGAAGAAATGAAACGGGAAAAACTGAAAAACTAAAAGATTAAACTTGTATAGAAATTCTTTTCAATGTTAACTAAAATAGATTACAACGGTTTCCACGGCTTTAATGTAAAATAAACAATTTATTTTAAAATAGAATAATATTACCAACTTACTCCATTAATAAATTCTTACTAGAGATACCAAAACCGGTGTTTCGGTAAAACACATTATTAAAATTATTATATTACAGTTGAATAATATTTACTATCGATATGCAACACATCGTAAATTTTATTTCGATATAAAGTATACGATACAAATTCGGTATATTTGCACAGTCCAATGAATTACTGCATTAATAACTACAAAATACAGTTTACAAATTGCACTTTATAAACAACAGTTCCGAAACCACACATTAACAAACAAATTTACGGTTAAATTATTTCGCTTATTATCTTTTGCAATAATCAAAATGCTAACATATATTTATAAAAAATAAAAAATGTGTGTGTGTGTGTGTGTGTGTGTGTGTGTGTGTGTGTAAAATAGTCAGCATAATGTTTTTTCGATTGGTTTCTTTTTAATAAACCAAAGAAATTAAGCGCAAATGCTTTGTCTTTATTTTAATCGTTTGCTCTTTCAAACATCAAAAATTTCCCGATGGTTAAGTCATTTTCTTATGGAGTATAATTATTTTAGAAAAACTATTATTTTTTATTATAATATATTGATTATATTTTATATTGATATTTATATTATATATTATATTTTATTTTTATTATATTTTATATTTTATTTATATTTGTATTGATTTTTGATTTTAGTATGTTATTTGCTTTTTATTAAGGAATTTTATATTTTTTTTAAAAAGTTATAAAAATATATGGATATATTTCTAAAATTTCACCAAATTCTGCTACTCAAAAAATAGCAGTACAAATTTTACTAAGTCTAAATTTTACTAATTTTTATAAGATATCAGTCCAATTTACTGACTTCTCTCAAATCATTAAAATTCTAAATGCAATTGAAATTCTAAAACATAACTAGTAAAGTGTAAATTATACTTCTTGTAAACAAAAAGTGTAGACTTCTTGTTACAAATTATTTCTTACAATAACAATAATAATACTCTATTGAAAAAAAAAATTACTCTTACTATCTTAATATAAATAGTAAAACTGAGTCCCGGCTCCCGGAGTGGGGACCCAGGGACGGCATAGCCGGGCCTGGTGGATCCTATTCTGGGGGTTGAGGCGGGCGCAAAGTGATGTTCGACCGGCGGGCCGAGACGTGGAGGCCCGTTAGAGTAAAGGACACTCCCCTAGGTTGTGTAATCCTTAACTGCAGGATCCGGCCCGGGGAAGAAGTACGAAATAAAAAAAAAACTTAACATAATTCCACCAGACATTAGTTATATACACATTAGTAAACTAATACGTGTATATATATATGTGTGTGTGTGTGCAAAGAAAGTATATTACATCCTTAATACGATTGAATTTACTGCACAAGTTTGCAGGATTGGTAAGTTAGACACCAAATAGTGCAGGAGATAAAAAGAATAAGAAATTAGTGACTAATAAATCATTATTAATTATAATTTATAATTATTTTTTAATTTTATTATTATTAGTTAAATTAACAGATTAATATTTGCGGTAAAGTGTGTCTATTATAAGATTAGAAATAACACGTTAGAATAAATATATATAAGCAGGATAATGATTAATTGAAATAGACTAGCAAAAAATCGTTTGTAAAAGAGGGGAACAACATAGTGAACAATAGACTTTGAATATTGTTTCTTTAATAAGTTTTATAATTAATAAAATTAGCAATTGTAAACTTTGTAAATAAATAGAATTTACCTTAGTTTACAGAGAGATACTTCGGTTTGTATTTAACCCCAAAAAAAGAATACAAAATATATATAACGCATTTAAAGTTAATAAAAAATTAAAATTAATAAAACATTAACACCTCATAAAAAACATATTCAGAAAAATAAAAAATAGGATATAGAAATATAAAACTGCATAATTCTTTGACACAAATTTTTAGCCCAACATTCACGCAAACGACAGCCTCAGTATCACCACAGCAATCTAATAGCAGGGAAACGTTTTCAGAATATTTTATTACTCGTATTTATATTTTACAAGAAAAAGGTTTCCAAGCTTAGGTACGATTTTACTGAGTTGTATTTACATTAAGAAAACGTTGTTATTTGATTGTTCACAAAAGTTGAATAAGGGAATGACTTTTTTACAACTGGTATATTTTAAGGTTTTGATTTACGCGTAATGATTAAGTTATATCAATAAATTAGTACCAATATACCATTTAGCCTCTTTTTTCTTTTCTTTTTTTTTAATTTACATCATAATCTCTATTATTTGCAATTATGTACCGCTTTTTTTTCTCTAACAATTACTTTGTTATGATAAAGTACCAGCATTTTTGTTTATAAATAAGTATTGACTTAGAGAATCCATATCTTAATTAGCATGGTTCCTGCTTAATTGATCTACAGGATTGCAGTTATTTCAGTTGTTTACCTACAATTTCATGATTATTTTAATTTTCTTGATAATACCCATGCTTCCAAACTTTCTCACAGAATTATATTAAATTCCGACATTTTTTTATATATCCTTACAAATAAAAGCTCTCTGATTACGTTACATCAACTCGAAAAAACGTTGTATCGTAAATTAAAACGAGAAATAAATATTAAAAATTAAAAACAATTTAACACACGCGTGTGTGTATGAGTGTGTGTGTGTGTGTATATATATATATATATATATATAGAGAGAGAGAGATAGAGATAGAGAGTGAGAGAGAGTGAGCTTATGAGACCCCCGGTAACGTAAGGATTCCAACGCGGAGTCCATACATCTATACGGTTCAGCCGTTGAGCAGGTACGGTGGAACAAACAGACATACAGACATCCTAAATACATTACACTCCTTTTTGGGCAATAGTGTGTAATAAGTGTATTCAACCTTATCTTACCGATAAACAAGTATTTTATTACTGTACCAAACTATGCGTTGTGATTTTTTATATTTTTATTTTGTAATCTTAATTTTTTTTACCGCTTTACTATTTGGAATAATACATATTTATAAATTATTTTTGTAGTAATTTGAAGCTTAGCTCACTTTATAATAATGTAAATTTTCGGTTTTATTTTAGTCCCATTTTTGTTTAAATCTACACAATTACATTTTATAATTAAAGGGTAATTAAAGTACATTTTTAGTATAATTCTAAGGATTTATAAAATTTACAAAACTTGCAAATAAAAATTCTAACAATAAATATTTTATTAAATAACCATATAAGTAATATTTTTATTTTCCTCAGCAAATTTGGCTATTTTTGGGTTAATAATTTTCAAACATACAGTCATTGAAGTGAAGAAAAGTTACTTTAAGAATTAATAAAGAGATATGTTTGCTGCTACTAATTGTATTTATGGCTGACCACCAGCCAATTAAGCTTTTTAAAATGTTGGACAGGTACTTATGGCATTCAGCGACCTAGGCGTGGCATCGAATTGCTGTCTAGACGAAATAAATTTTAATTTACGGATGTCATATATATTTTTAGTAGTTGACGGGGTGCGCCTATCCATTTTAGCAAATATGACAAGTGAGCGGTTGGGACACTTAAGCCGGTGGTGTGTGGCACCGCGTTTAGTCCGCTCACGCTGTTAGGTAAGCTCTAGGAGCTACTTAGGATACTGATCGCTAAACTGTTCAAGGCTCAGTAGCCGTTTGTGGCACAGACATTTGGTCGTATGCTTTAGGGGACCGAATGGATTGGTGGTGGGAGAAATGCCAAGCTACTAGTTGTATATTTAAAATGCATAAATAACCAATGATACACCGCGGTCTAACTGATATTTTGTAGTAAAAGAATGATATTTAATCGATGAATAATTAAACCGGTTTATGTAAAAAGAATATAAATAATTTTATCGTTTATAAAATATTGTTTAAAAGCAAAAATAATCTAATTTTCACACAAGTAATAATTGATCAAACAATAATATTATGGAATAATAAACTAAATACAACTGAAAGAAACCTAAATTATAACAAAATTCATATAAAATTCTACATGAATAAAGTACATATATTACGAAAAAAGTTTTTTTTATATTTTTTTCAAATGATAATTAAATAAAAGCAAAGAATTATATCGCAAAAACTGGTTGAGTAATGGTTTTTTACAATGGTGTCCTAAAAATGATATAAAACGTTCATAAAAACCGTATGCAGCATATAACAATGGTGCTAAGAGAGAAAACTACATTTATGACTTCATAAATAACGGTGCAGAAACAAAAGAAATAATCCGCTAACCTATATGAAACATACAACAGTAAGGTGATTATTACATAAATGTAGTCTAAAATAAAAACGAAAAACGAATATTAAAGTTTTAACGTTATAAAAAGTACATCATTAAGTAATGCAAACGTAGTACGTTTTTCTTGACTATGAATAGAGAGGAATTTTTTAGGACAAGGACGGAAACACAGCCTTCTTTATTGACTGTTTGGCGTCGTAGGATAGGATCCATAATGTTTTTTCATTTGCATATCAAAGTCACAACGCCTATTTTAAGCTAGTCTTTCTCTTGTCTTCGATACGGTCCATCGACTTTATCATAATGATAACACCATTACAAATTTACTAAAACATATTTTATATTAACTTACAAAGTATACTTTTAAATAAAAATGACTGTTATAAAATGAAAATTTAAAACAGTGTTGTTAGGCTAAAACGTTCATTTTGTTTTGTAAAATGTCTTTCAAAAGAATTTACGATATTAAAAAAAAATACTCATTGATAATACTGGTTCAAACATTGAGTAAATAATGGATCTCTCATAAATTGCTTTTCTAATTGAAAAATATACGGAAATTTACGAATAAAAGGAAACTTTAAATTCCAGTGTTAATTTTCCTTTCAGATGAAATAAAATTCTTGAAATATTTATATATATTGTCATTAAAAATTCCATTTGTAATATCAACAGAAAATTATGCGTATGTTATAATTATTAACATTATAATTTTGCATTCCAGAATTACATTATACAATTTCAACTTATATTAAGTTTTTTGTTTGTTTTTTTTTATTGGATTATAAATAAACTGCAACTTAATCTACTTAATTTCTATCTTTTACATGCAAATAAAAGTATTATAGATAATGACTATTTCTATCAGAAAGAGGATGGTTGCAAAAGCAGAATTCTATTTCTCAAAAAGATATTACAAGATACAAGGACTGGAGCTGTAATACCAAAATGGTATTTTTAGAACTGAAGAGAACATTTAATAATATAGAATTTTAAAAACTTTATAAAAGTAGGGCCAAAAGGAAAAAAATGTTTATACAAAACCTTTTCACAAATCAGGAAGAGTTGCAAAAAGATTAAAGAAAATTAGAGAGCTATTATCCAAAAAGGGATGAAATTAATTAAAATTAAATAAATTAATGGAGATGAATTGTTTTTATATGTCCTTTTTGTTTTTGAACTTTTTTATACAATAAGTGAAAGTATAAACTTTTTTATACAAACTAGCGAAAGAAGAGTGGATTAAAGAAAAGTGTTCAAAAGTAGAAAGAGAAATGAACATGAGTAAAATAGACGGAGCATACAGGAAAGTTAAGGAAAATTTTGGGGTACATAAATTAAAATCTAATAATGTGTTAAACAAAGGTGGTACACCGATTTATAATACGAAAGACAAAGTCGATAGATGGGTGGAATATATTGAAGAGTTATGCGGAGGAAATGAAATAGAAAATGGTGTTATAGGGGAAGTTGAAAAGGATGAAAGGGTAGAAACAGTACTAAAATCTAAATTTAAGAGAACATTAAAAGATTTGAACGGCAGAAAGGCTCCTGGAATAGACGGAATACCTGCAGAATTACTGCGCAGTGCAAGAGAAGAAGCGATTGATAGATTATACAAACTGATGTGTATTATTTATGAAAAAGGGGAAGTTCCGTCAGACTTCGAAAAAAGTGTTATAGTCATGACACCAAAGAAAGCAGGAGCAGATAAATATGAAGAATACAGAATAATTAGCTTGACTAGTCTTGCATCAAACATCTTAACTAGAATTGTATACAGAAGAATTGGGAGGAGAGTGGAAGAAATGTTAGGAGAAGACCAATTTGGTTTCAGGAAAAGTATAGGGACAAGGGAAGCAATTTTAAGCCTCAGATTAATAGTAGAAGGAAGATTAAAGAAAAACAAACCAACATACTTGGCATTTATAGACTTAAAAAAGGCATTCGACAACGTAGACTGAAATAAATTGTTCAGCATTTTAAAAAAATTAGGGTTCAAATACAGAGATAGAAGAACCATTGCTAACATTTACAGGAACTAAACAGTAACAGTAATAATTGAAGAACATAAGAAAGAAGCCGTAATAAGAAAGGGAGTCCGACAAGGATGTTCCCTATCCCCGTTACTTTTTAATCCTTATATAGAACTAGTAGTTAATGGTGTTAAAAAACAATTTAGATTCGGAGTAACAGTACAAGGCGAAAAGATAAAGATGCTACGATTTGCTGATGATATAGTAATAGGGAGAGTAAAAAATATTCGAAGAAACAATGAACGGCATGGATGAAGTCCTACGCAAGAAATACCGCATAAAAATAAACAAGAACAAAACGAAAGTAATGAAATTTAGTAGAAATAACGAAGATGGACTACTGAATGTGAAAGTAGGAGGAGAAAAGATTATGGAGGTAGAAGAATTTTGTTATTTGGGAAATAGAATTACTAAAAATTGACAAAGTAGGAGCGATATATAATGTCGAACAGCACAGGAGAAACGAGCCTTCAGTCAGAAATATAATTTGTTTACATCAAAGATTAATTTAATCGTCAGGAAAAGATGTTTGAAAGTATATGTTTGGAACGTCGCTTTATATGGAATTGAAACTCGGACGATCGGAATACCTGAGAAGAAAAGATTAGAATTTTTTAAAATGTGGTGCTGTAGAAGAATATTAAAAATCAGATGGGTGGATAAAGTGACAAATGAAGAGGTGTTGCGGCAAATAGATGAAGAAAGAAGCATTTGGAAAACCATAGTTAAAAGAAGAGATAGACTTATAGGCCACATATTAAGGCATCCTGGAATAGTCGCTTTAATATTGAAGGGACAGGTAGAAGGAAAAAATTGTGCAGGCAGGCAACGTTTAGAATATGTAAAACAAATTTTTAGGGATGTAGGATGTAGGGGGTATACCGAAATGAAACGACTAGCACTAGATAGGGAATCTTGGAGAGCTGCATTAAACCAGTCAAATGACTGAAAACAAAAAAAAAATACAAAAGAAGTACAATAATTTAACTGTAAATATGAGAGTAAAATAACTTTCCAAGAAGAGAAAATATATATGTTAAGATTCACTTGGGGCATTGTTTTTTAAAAAAGATCTAAATTGAGTTAAAAGAGATTATGTATTTTTAAGTTTATTGATTGGAGAAAACGTCACTTTGGAAATAAATAAGACTAAAACAAATGTAAGGAGACTGGTAACAAATGAAAAAAAGGATAACTGAAAGAAGGTTAATGAAGAGTTAAAAGATATACTGGTAACACTGTATACCAAAAGGTGAGAAACCTATTATTTAGTTAATAGAATTGTCATTAAGGATGAAATAACATAGCCTTCAAAATAAATAAGCACGAAAAGGAGGACTTTGACGCAGGAAAAAGCTCCGCTTCAAAACTAAAATTTAGATATAGTCTCTGTACATAGAACTGTTTATATCAATATCAACAAAGAATCAAAAATAATATTCTTAAAAATATTTCTATGCAGTGTAGCTCTTTACATTAGTAAAACACTAATGACTACAAAAAAAAAACAAGATAAAAGCCTTTGAAATGTCGTGCAACAGGAGGATATTGAAAAATGAGCTGCTTAATGAATAGGTGGAAACGAAATAAAGCGGCATTAAGACAATTATGAAAGGAACGAGATTACTGTATACAAATAGGAGTGGAGAGAATTTCGTCGCAGAATCTTGTAAAAAGATGAACTTTGTTGATTGGCCATAAATTAATACACCCAGGGATTAGTTAATTAGGTAATAGAGGATAAAAACTATAGTGAAAGACTAATTTGTAAAATAGATCATTTACAATCAACACATTATTAAGATTTCTAAAAAAAAGATAATTGATGACGTAGTAATTATGATGAGGTTAAAAGATTAACATAGAATAGAAAGGAGGGAAAACAGTATTATTTATCAAGAGCCATTATTAAAACTAAAAAAAAAAATTAACACGTATAAATATGTTGTTCTCTCTCACACTCTCTCTCTCTCTCTCTCTCTCTCTCTCTCACACTCTCTCTCTCTCTCACACTCTCTCTCTCTCTCTCTCTCTCTCTCTCACACTCTCTCTCTCTCTCACACCTCTCTCTCTCTCTCTCTCTCTCTCTCTCTCT